>NW_026739562.1:1254829-1309258 GCF_022355385.1 Mustela nigripes
ATATATATATATATATATATATATATATATATATATATATATATATATAATGGAATATGATAAAGCCATGAAAAGAAATGAAATCTTGCCATTTGCAATGAAATGGATGGAACTAGAGTGTATTATGCTGAGCAATATAGGTCAATCAGAGAAAGATAATTATCATATGCTCTCTCTGATATGAGGAATTTGAGAGGCATGGTAGGGGGTTGTAGGGGGTAGGGAAGAAAAAATGAAATAAGATGGGATTGGGAGGGAGACAAACCATAAGAGACTCTTAATCTCACAAAACAAACTGGGGGTTGCTGGGGGGTGGGGGGATAGGGATAGAGTGGTTGGTTTATGGATATTGGGGAGGGTATGTGTTATGGTGAATGCTGTGAAATGTGTATGCCTAATGATTCACAGACCTGAACCCCTGGGGAAAATTATACATTATATGTTAATAAAAATTCTAAAAATGCCCAGTGAACTTTCTGGGAACCTCCCTTAACATTGTTCAATAACCACTTCCCACCCCCCACACAGCTTTCTCCAATATAGGGATGAGTTGTCACAGGAATCCATTTCACAGATGGTCATAGATACATTTCCAGAGGTCTGGAAGACAAGGGGACATTTCATTTTCACACAGTAACAGGCCAATCAATGCTACTTGTCCCCTGACAAGTTACAAGGGATGCCTCTCACCTCCTGGTTTTTATCATCATCCCAAACCCTGTGATAATAAGTCTATCTTTTAAGACAGAAGGACAAAATAAACTTCAAGTCTTTTAAGACAGAAGGACAAAATAAACTTCAAGCCTGCCATTTGTTTATTTCATCTTCTCAGAACCCTCTCAGTATTGATGGGATTGACTCTAAGAGAGAGCTCTATCATTGACCTTATTGTGTAAGGAACAAATAAGTTGTGTACTCCTTAGCTCTCTCTGACAGAACAGAAGCCTTGAAGACTGTGCCATCCCTTTCTGTAACACAATTAAAATCTCTTCTGAAGAGCAAACAGATCTGTCTTCTGAAGTCATAAATACTCTTGAACCAGTAAGCACTGCAGGTCTCTGACCCAAGTTTTACGGCTACTTTTGAATCTGCTTTTCAGACACAGAATCACAAGTTCACAGTGATTTAATATCCCAGTCTCAACTTTAAGAAGCAGAATAGGGCAAGAAACACAAAATGATATCCTGTTTGTATAGGACCTTAGGGAGAGCTGTAATTTAGAAATTATCATATTGCTGGATACAACATTTAAGGGTACCAATAACAACCTTTGCTCCTGACTCCGTCTGAGTGCAAGCAGCCTCCAACACCATGACTGGCACTGGTTTTGATGATCTGGAGGAACACAAGCATCAGGCACATCTGGGTCTAAATCCCATTTCTGTGAATAACTAGTTCTAAGTTCATGGTAAAGTAACTTAATAACAAGTGTGTTAGTTTTCTTATAAAATGGGAAGAATAGCAGCTGTTGTGCCAACTGGTGAGAATAAGAGGCTGTAATTAATGAAAACTCAACACAGTGCTCACTAAGTCATGGTCTATTAAATGAGAGTAATAAAAGTAATAAAACTATAAGCTATATTGTATAGCATGTTGTATGTTACACTATATCATAATATTTTACATTATAAGATTATTATATAATGTGTTTATATGTCATGATTCAGGCAACTGCAGATTCCTGGTCTATCTTGATTTTAATACAAATTATAGTAAAAATTATGAGATGGAGACTCTATCAGCACCTTCAGACATAGGTGTTCCCTGGGGTGCCTCTGTGGCTCAGTCAGTTAAGCAACTGGTTTGGTTTCAGCTCAGGTCAATCTCAAGGTTCTAAGACTGAGCCCTGCATAGGGATCCTCGCTTAGAGCAGAGTAAGCTTGGGACTCTTTTCTTCTCCCTCTGCCTTTCCCCTCTGCTCTCCCTAAAACAAACAAATTAATTTTAAAATGAAAAAACAGAAGGAATGTGTTCCCCATCCCTACCTACTTATTACTGTCTTAAGTATCTTTCTTTGTATAATCTTCCCTTATCCATGACCCAAATCAGCAGGAGTTCTTGCTCTCAATCCTGAACTCCCACTGCATCTGCTGTAATTTGATTGTAGCAATGAGCACACATTCTCTAATTTTTGTTGTACTGTTTATGCTTTCTTTTCTTCTTCTCTGAGCTGTTATAAAGAAAGGGATATTCTCTGACCTCCCTGCACTTTCCCCTGCGCAACTGAGCAGAGTTGGAAAATTCTTGGGACCATCCTGACTAGTCTCATTAAAATGCACCGGCCACCAATGCCCCTCCCCCACCCACCCACCGCCTGCCAGGGGCACTGGTGCTTCCTGGCAATCCTATTTTCTAGCCCTTTCACAATTTAGAGACTGTTTCGTGCCTTCTCCCAGCTCAGCAAACCTCTAAAATCTCAGTCTATAACTTGCTTCCTCTTTCACTAAGGTTGGGGTGGGGGGAGGCATTAATCAGAAAGAACTTTTCCCAAGGTCACATGAAGACACAAAGGCATCTGAGCCCATATACTCTACCTTTCTTCTGGTGGCTCTGTCCATGGGTCTGCATCCACTGCCAAACCTTTCACTACCCATTCCCTCTCACTCTTAGGTGACACTGCTTCAGCAATTTTCTCTCTGCTGGAGAATTCCCCTCAGTGTTCCAATATACCATTATAGTTCTATCTTTTAAAAAATCCCTCTCTGGATCCCATGGCTCTCCAGCCACCATCCTATTTCTCTGCTTTGCTTTCTATCAAAACTGCTTGAAAGAATTTCTATATCCCCCATCTCTAATTAATTCCTTCCCTTTCTCTCTTGTACTGACTCCAACCAGGCTTCCTTCTCTATCATTCTGCTGAACTGTTCTTGTCAAAATACAAAATGACTGTGTTCCACAGAGCTCACCTACTAGAGGATCTGGTATAGTTTCTCTGTCTCTCCTCCTTGAAATCCTTTCTAAACTTCGTCTGGGAAGATCCTCCTTCAGGGTGTTGGACTCACAGATTCTACAGACGGATCCAATTTTCACACAATTATCTATATTTCTCTGTACTGTTTGTCATTCACGTTTTTGTCCAGATGTCATTTCCGTACTGTGGCTTTCTTGTCTATACCTTTTAAGACTTTTATTATATCTCCCCACCCTCCAGTTCTACTTACATGCCTTACTTGCTGTATTTTTCTTCATAACGCCCTTTGCTATAAACTATTTTATTCAGTTATTAATTTACTGTATGTGTCCCTCTCCCCCATGAAAATGATAGCACCATGAAGAAAGGAGCATTTTCTGCTTGTTTATTTCACTATTTAAACTCCAGCACCTAGGATAGTAACTGATATATAGTAGGTGCTCATTAAACTTTACATTTTGAATAAATTAATGTATTTACCTCCCTATCCCTAGGTTCTGACATGTCATCTTACAAAATGCATGACACCAGTAAATGGTGGCCATTCTGCAATTTGTTGAGATACGTTCCCAACTAACATAGGAATATATTCTCCCTAACATAGGAAAGCCACAATTTTCCTTCCTTTTTTTTTTTTTTTCAAACTTTTATGACCTTCAGGATTGTAAGAGATTAAAACACAAGTAATGGTTTGAAGTCATAAGACTGCTTATGACAAAGATTGAAACAATTCGTCCTTCAACCCATATCCTTTCTAGCTACTGTTCCATCTGTGTATTTCCCTTGACAGCAAACCTCTCTGAAAATTTTGTCCCTATTCATCACTTGTATTTTCTCACCTCCTCTTTATTCCCTACCAGATTCAGCACTGATTTTCATTTCAACTTGTCCACTATAATCACAGTTGTCCAGGTTGCCAGTGACCTTGGTGTGGGCCAATCCAATATTCACTTATCTGCCTCATCTTCTTGGACCTTTTTGCAGCAATTCACATAGGTAAATACTCTCCTTGTAGAAATACTTTCTTCTCTCAGCTCTGTCAGTATGGATTTCCCATCTTTTTCAAAAGCACTCTCTGTCTCCTTTGTTCGCTCCTTCTCTCTTTGAGCTATGAATGTGGGAGCAATCCAGTGTTGGTGCCGGGTCTTCATCAGTTCATTATCCCACTCTCTCCCAAGATGATCTCTTTCTGTCCCATGGTTTTAAATAATATCTATATGCTAATGCGACTCCCAAATTTCTATCCCCAGCCCTGATCTCTCTAGTGAGTTTAGACTCATTTATTAAACATAGCATTTTCCATTGGATATCTAATAAGCATTTCAAAATAAGTACATCCCAATAGAATTCTTACTTTTCATTTCTGCAATCTGCTGTTTCCCTTGCCTTCTTTGTCTCAGTAAATGGCGCCAATACTTATTTGGTGTCTTACACCAAACACTTACAATTAATTCTTCATTATCCCACTTCCCTCATCCCCAACCCCTACCAATCAACATGTCTTTTTGTTATGTTTCCAAAAATATACCACCCAACTCTCTTCAATTCCACTGCAACCCTAAGTCACCCGTCCAAAGTCACCATCATGGTTTGTTTGGATTGCTAACAGAGCTGCCTAAATGATTTCCCTATATCCTTACACATATCTTTATTTTTCAAGTGGTCATGCTCTTATATTCAAAAACTGTTGAACTGTCCTCTTTTACATGAATGTAAGTTTCTTGAGGACAGGAACCTTGATTATCCTAGAGAGAGACATTTCCTCGGAGCCTAGTACAGTGCATTATCATATGGGAGCTATCAAATATGTTTTGAATTAATATATCAATGATGGGATGCCTGGGCAGCTCAGTTGGTTAAGTGGCTGCCTTTGGCTCAGCTCATGATCCCAGGATTCTAGGACGGAGTCCCCCATCGGGTTCCTTACTCAGCAAGGAGACTGCTTCTCCCTCTGCCTGCCACTCCCCCTGCTTGTGCTCTCTCTGATGAGGAAATAAATAAAGTCTTGAGAATAATAACAATAATAATATATCAATGGCCATACTGGGTTTCACCCTTGGGTTCCATGTCCTTGCGTGTAAGATTGGGAGGACAATGATCACTTTGCTAGGATACCAAGGAGATCAAATATACAGAAGCCAGTGTAAAAGCTGGCTTTTACACTGCATTATTACAGAATTATTATAGAAATATGTTGCATTACAGAATGCAACAATAATTATTAATGAGAACTCATTTAATTCCAATCTCCATATACCTTTCCTCTCTTATTTTCTTATCATCCTTTCTCTTACTATTGCATTTTAAGTATTGGCTGGTTTAATACATAATTGTTTGTATTTTTTGTTAGCTTATGTTATGACTTCCCAAAGGTTATTAAATTCAATAACTGTCAAATGTAGTGGAAAAGATGCTCACTTCCATTATTAATTCTAATTTGTAGCAATAAAATGTAGGGGAGAATGTGTGGGTTTTAAATCACATACAAACAGATTTCTGTTCAGGATTCACAAACTTTACTAGTTATGTGAGTTAGGACTTAAATTCTCTTATTAAAAGTCTTCATTTATAGAATGGAAATAGTTACATATGTTTTTTGAAAATACTAATAGTTGAGTGCTTAATAAGTAGCAGCTGAAAAATTAGTAATCATAGTAAAATAATTATTATAATATCTTATGAATGAGACTTCAGCAAAGAAACTCCATCTTCAATATAACTATTGCATTTGGTTCTTTAGTTTAAAGTGTTGTGAGATTTTTAGTGCTTTAAAAAAACTGGGGATTTTCGCAGGGAGGTGGGTGGGGGATAGGTTTGCCCAGTGATGGGTATTAGAGAGGGCATGGACTGCATGGAGCACTGGGTGTTATATGCAAACAATGAATAATAGAATACTACATCAAAAACTAATGATGCACTGTATGGTGACTAACATAATAAAAAACCATATCAAGTAATTTAACATTAAAAAAAGTTGGTTCCAGAGCATCCAGATGGGGAAAAAAAATATCTTTATTCTATGATCTAAGTCACAAAAATGTATAGCTGATAAGTACTCTATAGGAAGAATAAGACTCCATTGGCAAATATCCCAGCACACAATTTAATTTTCTGTGTATAATAGGAAACTACAATAGCCAAAACTAGGATATTCAAAGATTAAGGTACCAAAGAGCAAGAGAAGTTTTCAATTACCTATTTGTTTGCAACACATATGGGGAACTTATGCTCCGCAGAAAGTTTGGGTTAAAAAAAAAAGAGAAGGAAATGAAACAAGAAAGAAAACACAAAGTGTAGAAGCCACCCATAAATTCTGGAAAGGCAGCAAGGACGTATGCATTGTATATAATATATATTTAATACAGCACATCATATTATATCCTCCTCACACACACACTGCATTTCTTCATGCAGACCTCTTGAAATATATCATTTGAACTTAAAAATGCCATAAAATTTCTCAAAGCATTTTCTCAAGATCCCAAAGTTCATCATCCCATATAAAGATTGGTCAACTTGTATGGTTAGGATACCATGTCCGGATGTGATCTCACTGCCCAGGTCACCCACTGTACTTTGGAATCCATAGCACAACTCCTTTTGTCTTATATTACACTGCATGCCCTTCTCTCTGACTCGATTTCCCTAATAATTCTTGATATATGCTTAATTCTGATGATCTCTTGGGGTCAGTGATGTAGAAGAGCCCTGATGGCTCTCCTTGGGGTGTAAGGAGGCATATTCTGTCACCCATAATTCTCTGTAGCTTCCTTTTTGCCTCTCTTCCCAGAACTGATCATTTATAGTCCATGTCAAGCAATGGCAATCTCATTAGAATTGACTCCTGTTGCTACTGTTCTGTCAATTTCTGTGGGAATGCCATCAGCTCAGTGCACGGGTTGACCTGCACCTTCCTCTTTAACTCTGGTCCAACTGGTTGCCAGATAAACATCAAGAAAAAGAGCTTATTATAAAGGCAACACTTTTATCAGTGCTATTTGATTATGTATGTTCTAATAGAGAAATGACCTACATTTTTACTTCCTAGCAGTAAAACTAATAACTAAATATCTTCCTTATTAGAATAGAGCTGCTTTCTACACAAGTAGTCAAAACTACGTAATGCATTTTCATAAAGTGTGTAGCAGTGAAAATAAAAATCTAAGAGGACCTTTTTTGACCTCCTGTTACAAAGAGAAAGGAGTAGCCCACTTGGACTAGATGAGAGACTTGGGCCCATCTGGTGAAGCAGGAAGTAAAGCTCAAAGAGATCAAAGTTGAGGCTTGCTGTCACTTTAAAAGTTTTACACATATTGACTATCATCTGCTTCTTTGGGGGATGAAAATGGCAGATCTTTATCTCTGGGCCACTAGAGGCAACCAGGATAAACCAGAATGTAAAAGCAAGAATATTACAATCACTCTGCATCTGTGTGCCAACAGATTGCCTGGATTTCACTCCCAGCTTTTCGTTGAAATCAGAGAGCAGCAAACACAGCAGAAGTTACCCCAGAGCAAATGTGAAAACCAAAACCAGATGTCCTCTCTTGTCACAGAGCCGCAATGGATATCAGGAGGCTGTATACACAATACTCTGAAGTTTTTGCCTTTTTTTTCCATCTGAGAAGGGTGTGTTAGTTGCATGCAAGTCCAGAGTTCAAAATGGAAGCCACTTGATCCACATCCTGATTCATTTATAATGCATATGCTAATAAAATTGTTACTGTTTTTCAGCCACATTCATATGTAGAGTCGTCTTTGTTAGCATCAGACTCATGGATAGAAAAGGGTTTATGGACAATTATCTAGTGATGTGAAATTTTCATTGTTAAGTTCTAGAAGACCATTTAATTGTCAAAACCTGGGAGATTTCTGGGGTTAGGACATAATTTTGAAGTGATTTAGCTATGAAGTCCATTGGAACTAGTTTCCATAGGGCAATCTGACATTTTTTCATCAGCAAAATTCCTGCAAAATACATTATATCCAGAGGTGGTTGTGAAGATCTTTAAATGTTTCTCCACAAGTAGGTGGAATACTCGTGGTTCCTTCTTGATAACATCTATTTTAAAAAGGCAGGGAATACTGGGTGGACAAAAATGCAGAACCTGATAGACTACTGTTTCTTTTTTTTCCTTCTGAGCCTTGTCTTCAACAGTTAGCTTAATCCAAGACTAGGATAATGACAGCTGTCTCTGTTCTAAAATAAATTGTAGTGGTATAATAAATGATGATCAAGAGCTAGAACAGCCAACCTGATCAAGTTTCTGCCTCATTCAGAAAACTTGCCTGCCAGTGTGTCTGTATTAGGCTGAAAACTGACACAAAATTTGTCTAACTGAAGGGAAATCCAGGTGGCAGCTATCTGAAATATCCCTCTCCTCAATTACTCTTTTTTGCACTAATGAAAGAAGAGGGGAGGAGAAAAGACTTTCTGAGACCATGATTCTCCAATGACTGGTTCTTCAATATAAGGAAAGCTGAGAATGATTTTTTAGATCCTTCCAACTCATGAGGATACCTGGATCTCATTGACTGATAGATATGATGCACTGTGTCTGTAGAGTTATTTTGGCAGGGCTCAATCTATTCATCTTCATAGAAGTACACTTTGATGCAAGGATTGCATGGTTTAGTTAGACCTTCAGTGTTTTATTGAAAAGCTCTAGTTTCTAGTCCCTGGCCTCTGATACCATTCATTCATGTCCACCAAATTCTACTCTTTGGCTCAGTGGATGACAGCACCATCCACTAATTTGTCCAAGTCAGAAACGTGAGAAGTTTTATTGACTCTTCTCTTTATCTTATATTGCAAATTCAGTCTAACTCTCCAACTTTTGCCAATGCTTATTCTAAAATTCTTAGAACCGTATCCTTCTCTCTATTCCCCTGGCTAGTGTCTTAAGTCAGGCCTTCAACTTTCCTCACCTTTATTAAAACAATATTCATAACATCCTTATAATTGGCTCAAGTCTTTACTTCCATGTCCTTCTAATGCATATTGTGCATATTCTAGTGCATATTGTCTGCAAATCTTTATACACAAATGTGCTCATGTCCGGAACTCAGCCAGGTTAATTATGCCACATGGGCCTCAAGATTTTGTTGTTTGCTTTCCTTAAGACTATGGAAATATCTACATAAAGTACCTTATAAATGACTAACTTACAGGAAATGCAGAACAGATATTACTTTTCTCATTAGTTCACCTTTTTCACCCATCTTCACTGGTTGGGTTATATCTTGGTACCTTGTTTAAGAAATCAAGGTGAGGATGACCTCCCTGTGTTATTTCCATAACATCTATGAAACCTCTTTCCTGGCATTTAATTCACTGAGCTATAACTTATTGTTCTGTTCTCCCTATCCTTAGGGAGAAGTATTTTCTTTCCACCCTTATGTATAAAATGCTTGACTCAGTGTGTTAGTAGGTACTCAACAAATCTTACTCGATATATTCTAACTTGCTATACTAAATTACTGATTAAATCAAGTTCAGCTATGTAACAGTTTGGTTTTTCTAACTGTCAGATGCTTAATAACATTAAGCACTATTGTCATTATTATTGCCATTATTAAGAATTAACTTAACTCCTTCCTCTTATTCTCATTCAAGTTCTATGACAGGAAAAAAAAAAAAACAAAGGATTAACTCTAAAAAATACGAAGACATTTTTTAAATTAACTTTTCTAAGACTAATATTGTAGACTCTTTCCTTTTTTATTCTATTATTTCATATTGAGATTTCATGTTTGGAATGATGACAAAAATCTATGGTAATTATTATTATTAAAGACAGATCTGAATCAATAGACTACACACTAGATTAGAAAGCAGGTTTTAATTTTCTAAAAGAGTTAAACTTGTCATTCAAAAGAGACCAGTCAGAAAACAAAAAGACAAGCAAGATAGTGGGATATATATTTTCATAATTACATATCTGATAAGGAATTTGAATAAAAAAGTTATAACAATAAGAAAATGAACAATTTTAAAATTGGCAAAGGGCTTGAATAGACATTTTACTAAAGAAGATATGTAAAAAGCTAATAGGCAAATCTTAAAAAGATTCTCAACATACTTAGTCATTAGAGAACTAGGAATTAAGCCTCAGAAAATATGACAGCATACCTTCTAACAAAAAAGACAGATAATAGCAAGTGTTGATAAGGATATGGAGAAACTGGAATCCTCATGCATTGCTGAAAGGAATGCAGATGGTAAAGACACTTTACAAAATAGTCCACCACTTACAGAGTTAAATATAAACGGATTGTGGGACTTGTAAATCCACTCTTAAGAATCCATCCAAAAGAAATGAAAACATGTGTTCATACAAAAAAAGCTACCCCAAAGTCACAGCAGCAGCATTGAAAATAGCCAAAACTAGAAACAATCCAAAGCCTATCTCCTCCCAAACTGATAAACAAAATGTGGTATAACCATAAACGAAAAACAATTTAGTAACAGAATGGAATGAACCACTGAGAGTGTACCACAACAGGGATGGATTTCAAAAATATTACAGTAAAAGTAAGAGAAACTGGATGCAAAAGACTACATAGTGTATGAATCTATTTATACTAAATGCACAGAAAAGGCAAGTTTATAAACAGCACAGATTGGTGTTTGCCCAGGGTTGAGGGTGGGAATGGAGAATAAATGCAAAAGGCATAAGGGAAACTTAAGGGGGGATAACAGATATATATTAAAACTAGAATTTGGTAATTGTTTTACAGCTCTATAATTTTATTTAAAATCATAATCCTGTACATTTCCAATTTATGGAATTTATGGCATTATATTTCAATAAAGCTGTTAAAAATGCATAGTTTTGTATAAAATTAAAAATTAAAAACAGAGTAAAATGAAGACTAATGAAATTAAGAATGAAAATTGAAAATTAAAGTAGAAAGTTCCCGATTACTTCCCAAACAGACTTTGTTTCATATGCAAAATAGGCAGCAAGATAAAGCAGCTTGCAAAAATCTATCATCCCAAATCTCTGGATTCATCTTTTCACTACTAAAAATCTCCACATTGAAATATTCACTCCAACCAAGTTTTGTTTTTCTAACTATTCTATTAGTACTCATCTAAATTCATGAATGTTTGAGGCATCATTCATCATGCTAATAGTCTTCTTAATCGAAATATCTAATACATATTTCTAAACGGGACTGCCAGTCAAAATATTACGTTATTAGAAATGTCGACATGTCTCCATGGGTGAAGACCCAGAGTCTACTGCTCCCAGTCAGAACTTGAATTGAATTCACTATTTCTTGTTAATGCTATCTATCTGCTCAATTGCCCACAGTATCATATGCTGGGCCACAGAGAACTAGTAAAGTTCCCATAGTATAACTAATACAAATGTTGCCATCACCTATTGCCCCACTGCTTGATCAGGTCACTGCTCTTATACCGTGAGTTGGTCTTTGTTTTCAAGGGGCTATTACAGAGAAGATAATGGCATTTCAGGTTGTGAGAGAGAAAAGCTGATATTTATCTGGTACCTGCTAGGACTAGACATTCTATAGGCTCTTCCACATATACCAGATCACTTACTTTTTTTTAAAATTTTCATTAACATATAATGTCCAGATCACTTGCCTTTTTTTTTAAGATTTTATTTATTTATTTGACAGACAGAGATCACAAGTAGGCAGAGAGGCAGGCAGAGAGAGGGGGAAGCAGGCTCTTGCTCAAGCAGAGAGCCCGATGCGGGACTCAAATCCCAGGACCCTGAGATCATGACCTGAGCTGAAGGCAGAGGCTTAACCCACTGAGCCACCGAGGTGCCCCCAGATGACTTACTCTTAATACAAACTCTGAGCTTGATTTACAATTTCCTTTTGATATACAGAGAAAAATGAGACTTAGAGAAGTTAACTAAATTCTTCATTTGCCCGGTAGTTTCTTAGAACACTCAGATTAAGACGTCCCTTTATTAAAACAATGGCTCTTGCTATTCCAAGCCAAGATATAGATGACTCATATGCCATTGAAAAAGAATCCTCCATCTCTTCCTCTCTTAAAGGAGACTGCCGAGACTCAGTTTCTTTAGAATTACCCACGGAGTCTGTGCTTAGCCAAATGGGAAAATAAATAAATGGAAATATCACTCAGAAAGAAAAAAAAAATGCCTGTCTCTATTTCAACTCACCAAGATATGGATGATTAATATATGCCCATTTCCCTTCTCCCTGTCAAATTACATTCTGCCATCTCAAGCGGACATCTAAACTCACTCTCTCCTTTCTGAAACACAACTTGGCATGCACAGCAACAACTCAATCATTCACTGGCCATCATAATAAGGTAAAAGTCACTTTAAATAATTAGTGCTATTCATGGGGCGCCTGAGTGGCTCAGCTGGTTGAGCGACAGACTCTTGATTTCAGCTCAGGTTATGATCTTGGGGTCCTGGGATCAGGCCTGCCTCAGGCCCCGTGCTGAGCACAGCACCTGCTCAAGAGTGTTCCTTTCCCTCTACCTCTGTTCCTCCCCTCGCCCACCACCAGCTCCCAGGCATGGGAACACGCATGCTTGCTCTCTCTCTCAATAAATCTTTAAAAATGACAATATTTAGTGATGTTCAGTATAATGTACACTCAACCTCAAGTGCACAAAAGCTGAAATGTATGTCACCACACGTAGATGGCTTTCACCTGGCCTTCATTTTTTTCACCTCTATTTCTTTTAAAGAAGAATAGATCAATACAGAGGAGTATTTCCTTTCCCTCCTGACACAAGACTCATCTTGTCCCTGTGATAGAGTCTGCCAGAGTCCACTCAGCACTGGTACCTGTGAATGGAGGCCAAGGAACCAGGAAAAGCAGAAAGGTTTCTGGAATGAAAGAAACCAATTGCACGGGTTTGTTTTGTTTGTTTGTTTGTCCTGGTGTGTATGTTTGCAAGAAAAAGAATTTAAAAATTTAAAACAGCACTTTTTTTTTTCCTTTCACTTCTTGTATCTCCATTTTTTTTTTTTTTTTAATTCTTTGGGCCTCACATATATTCAATGGGTACAGGAGAATAAAATAAGAAAATTGCTGGGTTTATGAAGACTTCAATCTGTATGGCATTCCTTTACTTACAGTATCCACAGGCACAAAACCAAGACCAGACTGATAAAGGGGAGAGTGATTCTGACTCCCAGGTAGAAGAACTGCTTGTTAAAGAGCAAATCATTCCTTTCTATTTAGCCAGATTGCTCTCTCTCAGTGGCTTGCTAAATCGTGGAAACTGAACTTTCTTCCTACAGATACAATTCTTCTTTGCAGTCAACATGTAGTCAATGCATGTTAATACAGGCAAACTATTCCTTTCTCCTCCCTCTCTACCCAAAGCCCCATTAATAATGGCAATAACAGCAAAATTTGACATTTATACAGCCTGAAGGACTCCAAAAAGATTTCACCAATTACTGTGAATAGAGTTCTGATGAGCGACTGTTACTTTTGAAGCAGGAAGATAATAGGCAGAAACACAAAGTTGCAATGAGAGAGATTCTGCCCAGGGCTATGTGCCAGAAGCCCCCTCTTTTAAAAATTGCAAAATATCACTCACACTCACATAGAAAAATCAGGTCTTTTACTTTTAAAACTTCTAAAATATATCAGTCAAATGGTAAACAAGTCCAATGGTATTGAACGGACCGGCTGAAAGGAGACATTAAAAAGACTGGAACATCCCACATCAAGCTTATTTCCAGGGGTTTCTATGTTTGAGATGATTATTAACCTCTGGACTGCCTTTCATACCAACTGGAAGAACAGAGACATGACAACTCGAATTGTCCTATATTTTAAATGTTCCCATGTATTCTCATAGACTTTTAGGGGCTGGCTTAGGTTCAGGACAGTTGAACTTGGAGGATTTCAACCCATTAGCTAAAATATTCCTGTATGGACAGAGAACAAGAGCCTCAAGAAGGTTTAATCCCCCTTTACTAAGAACAAAAGACAGTGGGGCGCCTATATGGCTCAGTTGGTTAAGTGTCTGCCTTTGGTTCAGGTCATGGTCCCAGGGCCCTGCATCAGACTCCCCATTCAGTGGGGAGCCTGCTTCTTCCACTCCCTCAGCCTCTGTTCCCCTTACTTGTGCTCTCTCTTTCTCTGTCAAATAAATAAAATCTTAAAAAACAAAACAAAAAACAAATAAAAAAAACCACACACACATGGCAAAACTATGGCAGAAACAAAATCTTTCCTGAGATCTGAAGACTGATACTCTCTTTAAAGCTCTATTTTAGTAAAAATTTATGTAATGTCTTGAGATAATTTAATCATTCAGAGATAGCTCACTAAGAGCACAATCTGTAATAATGTATGCAACAAAGTCCACATCTTTGATTGACTTAAAAGCAGTATCTTAAAAGCGTGGACTTACTGAAGCCCCACAAAAACACAGTTCCACTATAACACAAGTGTTTACAGGCTGCAGGAATTTGAATATTCAATTAAGCATGTCTGGGAGACTAGTTGCTGAACCCATTTACTTTAATCCATTCTAGGCTAATGAATGCATTTTCTTTTTCATCTTGGATTGCAAAACAGTGGGCCTGTACTAATTTATGTTCCCTAAGGAGGCCGAAGGCCTTTGCAGCAAAGGGAGTGACATGTTCAGAGGTCCCAGACAGTGACTGTTGTCCATTATTACACATACCTGTGAAATTCTGACAAGGTATATATATATATGCAAAAGAGTAAAGAGGAAAATGGAAAGCTCTTGAGCCTGAAGCCAGAAGCAAAGATTAAAATCTTTGTAATCATCTTCTAGATAGACATACATGGATTCTTTAAGGTTAACTGAAACCTACTACCAGTAAAACCTGCATAATACAGTTAAAAATGCAAATCTACATGTAAATTCCTGTGCATGGTTCCCCAGAGAGAATGGAGAATTCATACTGTAAAGAATGCTGATAAATAATCTGAGGATATTTTAGACTGGAAATATTAACTATCTGGATTTTTCTTTCTCCTCCTCCTCATCTCCTTCTCCTTCTTCTTCATCTTTTTTCTGTTTTTGGTACAATGACATTTATGTGTATGTGCGCAGGCATGTACATGTCATTAAATATAACATTATTAATTATCCCAATTCCAGAGAACATACTCTTATAGATTTTCACATTTCATTATCAAATGAGTAAAGTTTCACATTTCATTATCAAATGAGTAAATCAGTACCGTATATGAAGGATTAAGTAAGGTGAGACAGATCACCTCTCTGATGAAGAGGCATGACCTTTTCCAGGGAAGATGTACTGGTGCTCATCAAAGATAGAAAGCATCACATTCCCTTTTTAGAGACCACCAAAATTTACAAGTCCACCAATATAGCAGATTCAGAGAATCCTTTAATTGATAAATGTTCCTAAAAGCAGTGCCTAAGACAAAAATTACATATAGTCAAAATTATACTTGAACAGATTTTCATGTGTGTGTTTATTTCGTGTATATACCCACAAACATATAAACACACATCCTCTTTTAAAAAAGCATCAAATATGTGCTATGGAACTGTAGATATATGTACATATACATATATCATTATGTATATATACATATATCATTTTCTTAATTTGACCATGAGTTAAGCCGTTTAAATTATTTTTCCTAATGGAGTTAAAAATAAGTGAACTTCACTACAATGATGCAGCTATATAATCAAAAGACTATCTTAACTATTTTCCTAATTTCTATGAAGAATATGTTCAAGTTTGCTAACGTGAAGAATATTCGAAAGTCTCTAGGCTAATGGAAACATGCATTGCTATGTTATATGAACTAATTTTTCATATATATTTTAAAAATGTGAAGTTTTGAGCTGTGCTTCAATCTCAGATTTACATTTTTCAGCTCTGTGCTGAATGGAAATGTTCAGGTTTTTAGCATTAAATGATTTGGATAAGGAAAAAAAATTATGTAAATGAATGCTGCCATATTTTAAACTTAGAAAATTGCTGATAGAAAAAAAATCCATAAAAAGCATAGTTCCTGTTTTGGCTCTGCCACTACCTACTTATGTAGCCCACAGCAAGTTATCTATACCCTCCAGGTTTGCATTTCTTCATCAGTAAAATTAATGGTTTAGACTAGACAATCGGTCTTAAAACTGTACTTGTGAAATATTACTGAAAGTCTTAGGATGACAAAGTCCCAATTCTTCCTATTCTCCACACTATCTGCCACCAAAACTACCTACCCCATAAATCTCAATATTTACAAAACTATACCAGGATAGTTATTAAAACTGTTTATTTTCTAATACCTAAGTCATTTTTTACTCAACACATTTTTTATTTTTTTTTTTCTGGCCACAACCTGCTTTCTAAATATAATAATGCATAGACAAAATGTCTTGATTGGAATTCAATACTTCCTGTCATTCATTCTCCTACCTGAAGTCTCAGTCCTGTTTATATCATAATTGGTTTCTGTAGAAATGATTATGTCATCCTAAACAAGGTACCTGAATTCTGCTTTGATGGAAATATTGGTTTCAACAGAAAATGAAATGAAAAGCAGTAAAACACACAGAACATACTTGGGCATCACTGTGATTTGAGGGTGGAAAAACAAATGAAGAGGTAGTTTTGAAAACTCCTTTAGATCATCAAGTCATACCAATATTTAAATAGTATGGACAGACAACCATAAAGCAAATTGAAACTCTGGATCAATTCTTATTCTTGTTTCAGAGATGGAAAGGTTTGCAGCCCCTAGAACTGTAGACCAGAAACATTCTGGAATGCTTTTGCAGAGCAACATACGGTTACAGAGTTGCTTAGAAATATTAGTAATTTCGTTGGCAATACAGAAGCTCAAAGACTATTGCTGCAGATTTGTTCCTGAATATAGCTAAAAGCTGTTCAAATTACTTTGTTGGATGATATTTAACACCAAGTGTTCTGGAAGATTGTGTAAAAAAATCAAGGAATATTCCTTCTGCCAAGACTAAGTCCATTTGAAACAATATTGCCCAAATTCAAATGTATGCTATAGAAAGATAAATTTAAAGAAGTCCATTCTGGCCATTGATGCAGCCAACAACAAATCATTAACCATTCTTCATATAATTGAAAAACATACATTGTTACTGAGCCCAAGATCTATTAACCTCTGTGCTGGGTGCTGGGCTCTTAAAAAAACAAAAATGGCGTAATCTCTATGCTCAAGATATCATTCCATATTGCAATTACACATACAGATAAAATAATACAGGCACAGTAAGATGCTTTTAAAGGGTAACCACAAATGACTTAAAAACACTGAAAATTAATTATTATTGCCTCTGGAAATATGTGGGTCAAGTCTAATTCAAAGAAGACTTGACAGAATTAACAGTTTGAGCAAGGTCCTAAGGGATGAACAGGTGTTTGCCAGAAAGACAAACAGCAGAATAAATCTCAAGTTTAGGGGTCTTAAGGTATGAAAACAAGAACGAGTTATTTAGAACTACAATGTGACTTGAGTATTATGAAAGAAAATGGCCTCATGTTTTTGTTAGACTGAAAGTAGCTGTTCATGGAAAGACAAGTATATGTATTCAGTAACGAATTTGAATGTGTCAAAAATGTTAGGGACAGCTAAGTAGAGGTTTTTTTTGTTTTGTTTTGTTTTTTGTTCCCCCCCCCCCAACCTTCCGTTGCTTTGTTGATACATGAGATACCCGCTGGTATCTCATTGTGTTCTCATACTTGCTTTAGATGCCCAACAAAGCTGCAGAGAAAGCCATCAACTCCTGACTGCCCCTGATATCCGAAGTCCTGCCAAGGGCAGATTTCCCCTCTCCTATCACTGTTCCAAGTTTTCTTGGATGAGAAATTGCTCACAATGAATCAAGAGTCAGTGCCCAGGGCCAATTGTGCATGGTAGCCGTCTAGTGTTAATGAGATCATACACTGAGTTCATTAGTAAGCATTTTACTGAGAAAGAGGGAGGAGAGAAGGAATGGAGGGAGGAAGGAGAGAGGGGAGGAGAGGGAGAAAATACAAATCAAATTGGCACAAAGTCAAAGGGAGATATTATAACTCACATATGCAGGACTTACTCAGGCAGATTCAGAAACAGTGATACAAGAGTACCCCTTCACCCTTCATATTAATGTAAAAAATATGAGGCATTTAATGGACTGAATGTGTTCCCTCAAAATTCATATATTGAAGCCCTAACCTTCAATAGGAAAGGATTTAGAAAAAAGGCTTTGGGGTGGTGAGTTGTTTTAGATCAAGTCATGGGGCAAGACCCCAAGATGAGATTAGTGTCCTTATAAGAAGAGATTACAGAGGTCACTCCAGCTCATTCTCAGCCAAGTAAGGACACAGGCAGAAGGCGGCAGTTGGCAAGTCAGGAAGAGAGCTCCCAGGAGAAACCACTAATGTCAGCACCTTGCTTTTAGACTTCCAGCCTCCATAACTGTGAGAAAATAAATTCATGTTGTTTAAGCCCCCTATCTATGGCATAAGACAAGGCTGATTCATCTTGCTTTGTAAGCTAGTCATCAATAGCAACTTAACTATTCTCAGTGACATGACAATTCACATGGGTCCCAAGAATGGGACATATCTTTCCCTAATACCCCAAAACCCCTGAACCAGTCTATGGCAAAGAGGATGAAATTATCATGATTGATGTCGTGCTCGCTTCGGCAGCACATATACTAAAATATCATGATTGATGTCAATTTATCGACTGCAGTGAAGTGGCCATTGAGAAATGGATTACAGTGTCTGTACTGAAGCATCAAAAGAAACTTGTTGCTATCACCAATACTGCCACAAATGGTATTTTCATGTCACTCTGTTTGTGGAAACTTAAATACTGATTCTCTTGTCTGGTGGGTCTCGAGAGATCAGATACCCCATCCTAAGCGATGCGCAGCATGCCTGAGGAATGCGTGACCAAACAAGCTTGCGTCTGGAATCTTATATCTCACACAGTGACTTTTTCTTAGGTTCTAAGTAATAACATCTAAGTGTGAAAATGAATATTTATTTATAATATTATTTCTGTTGTCTGAGGCACCTGAGTTAGTTAAGCAACCAACTCTTGGGTTCAGATCAGGTTGTAATGTCAGGGCCCTGAGATGGAGCCATGCATCTGGGTCTGTGCTCAGGATGGAGTCTGCTTAAGTGTCTCTCTCTTTCTCTCTTCCTCTGCCCTTCCCACCATGCTCTCTCACTCCCTAAAATAAATCTTTTAAAAAATATATTATTTCTGCTTTCTGATAAATGCATAAAAGGTAAAACTGAATCTCATATTTTTTTAAAATATTTCATTTATTTTTCAGATTACAAATAGGCAGGGAGGCAGGCAGAGAGAGAAGAAGGAAGCAGGCTCCCTGCCAAGCAGAGGAGCCCAGTGTAGGCAGAACTCGATCTCAGGACCCTGAGATCATGACCTGAACTGAAAGCAGAGGCTTAATCCACTAGCCACCCAGGTGTCCTGAAACTCATACTCTTCTAATAGAAGAGAAAAAGATTCAAATGATCTATTATTATATTATTATAATCTAATCCTCATTAACCAAGTAGGCATTAGATGAGGTTTTGAAATAGACCCAAAGTTCCCCAAGCTGACATATCTGGTGCAGCTGTTTTCCTGCCCCTCATCTCCAGGACACACAGGTTGAAAGAGTCCTCTTCATTAGACTAAAATAACAATAAGTAAATTGATTTTAAACCTTAAATTCATAATAAAATATAGAACTTAAAATTATAAAATGTATGTAACTAAAATTCTATAGTCATAAAAACAATTGACCATTGAACAACATGGGTGTTAGGAACACTGACTGCTGTGCAGTCAAAAATCCATGTATAACTTTTGACTCCCCAAAAGTTTAGCTATTGATAGCCCATTATTGACCAGAAGCCTTACTGATAACATAAATACTCGATTAACACATATTTTGTTTTATGTATGTATTATACACCATATTCTTACAATAAACTAAGCTGGTGAAAAGAAAATGTTATGAAGAAAATCAAGAAGAAGAGAAAATACATTTACAGTACTGTACTCTATTTATTGAAAAAAATCCAGTGTAGTAGACCCAAATGTTGTTCAAATCCATATTGTTTAAGGGTCAACTGTATATAAGTAGAGATTATAAATTATTAAAAATATAAATTTCAAATACCAAAAGTAACATGTTAGTATCTAGAATTGCTGTAGTATTCCTGCTTGGGCATTAAAACTAAACAAATTTAAAAACACTTCTTAATACACCAGGCACTGGAGATATAACAGTTACTACCATTAATCAGAAGAACACAGAACCACTGTGCTTCATTAAGAAACCCACAACTAGGATCCCCAAATGATGGACAGAATTGGGAGGAGCCTAAGGATACCTACTACAATATCAGTTAACAATCAAGACCACTCTGATAAATCAGAAGGCATATTAGTAAAAACTAATTGTTGGAACCTGGGTCTTCTGTTTCCTCATCCATCATTTTTTATTTTTTTACTTTTTTTTACTTCAGGCACAACATATTGAAAGAAAAACTTTTATTTATTAATTAATTAATTTATTTATTTATTTGACAGAGAGAAATCACAAGAATCACAAGTAGACAGAGAGCCAGGCAGAGAGAGAGAGAGGGAAGCAGGCTCCCTGCTGAGCAGAGAGCCGGATGTGGGACTCGATCCAAGGACCCTGAGATCATGACCTGAGCCGAAGGCAGCGGCTTAACCCACTGAGCCACCCAGGTGCCCCAAAAACTATTTTTTCATTGGGTATATTTCTAACTTATAAACTATTGCTAAAGCATTATCCAAAATATTGAAAATGTCAAAACAAAAATTAAATTTGATTTAAATACAACTACCAAAGGACATAGGAACAGGCAGTACATAGGACATAAAACAATTATCACATAGAAAAAAGGAACTATCTATAATTATTTATGTTAAGATCATGTTGAACATATTTTGAGGTAGTACATTTTGGCTATGATTGTGATAACATGTAATTCAACATAAGTATGTGAAAGCTTCATAGACCTTGGCATATTTTGTATCCTTATGAAATGTTCACATATACCATTAATCTTTAAAATTCTATTGACTTTTTATTTCAATTGAAGCTGTGTAAAACTCACTTCATGGGTGTGGTTATAACATTCGATGATATTTAGAAAGGCATAGCAGATCTTGGCTTGATACTTATCTAAATTCACTGTAAAGGAAATTTACCACAGTCTCAGGCTCAGAATTTTTCTTTGACTTGTCTTCTCAGATAAAGTCTCTTTTGGGCATTATGAGCAGAATGGGAATTATGTGCAGATATATGGAAGGTTCTAAACCAGGGCTGCTTAATGAAAATCTAATGGGAGATGTGTACACAATTCTAAATTTTCTAATAGTAATATTGATAGGAAACAGGTGAAATTACTTTAGATGTATTTTATTTAGGTAAAACTGTCTAAAATATCGTCAACAGAAAAACAACGTAAAAATATCACTAAGCTATTTTAACTTTTTTTTTCTTTCTTTCTTTTTTTTTTTTTTTGTTAGAACTTTGAGTTCTGGAATATATCTATCTTACAGGACATCCCAAATTGGACACCCTCATTTCAGGCACTCAATGGCCACATATGAGTGTTAGCTTTCATATTGATCAGCAAAGTTATAAACTGCATATATCCCTTATGGTTCCTGAAAATAAAACAATTTTTTAAAAAAGATTTATTTATTTATTTGAGAGAGAGCACAAGCGGGGTGGGGGGGAGGAGTGGAAGGAGAAGGGGGAAGAGAGAGAGTGAGAGAAGAAGACCCCCTGCTGAGCAGGAACCAGCCACAGGGCTTGATCCCAGGGGTCTGAGATCATGACCTGACGTGAAATTGAGATTTGGAAGCTAAACTGACTGAGCCATCCAGGTGCCCCCCAAATATAACAATTTTAAATGATTATTTGCCTTTCAAATAATAATGTTTTTAAAATATTTAAACCAAGTGAATGTGTATATATTGACTTTCTAGAAACAATTATTGAAACATGTATGAATGGTTTTGTGTTTGTGCGTGCGCATGCGAGAGGTGGGAAACTACTGCTAACCAAGAAAGGGAAGAACAGACATAGGCTGTTTTACATAGACTACAGAATGAATGGCTATGGAAACAATTTCATCTCTATTGATATGTACTGGATATCTTCATCTGTCACATACAGGAGTTGGTCTAAGGAAACTCCAAGGTCACTCTCTACCTTATAGTGTTAAAATATATTTTAAAAGCATCTATGATAAAATTATAAAGATCTAAAGCCAGGCAAATAATGTACTTAATACTACTCTAACAAGTAATATATTCTATATCCTCTTGAAATCTAGTATACTTCCTGGAGTGGATGAGAAGGGAGAGGAGTTAAAATTGGCACACTGGAAATTAGGTATATTGTAGGGCTCATCCATGGGCAAATATCTCATACATGTATGCCCTTTATCTTATATGCCATGCATTCAAAAACTTTAAATGACTATATATAGGCTTCTTTGTTTCTGAGATGGCTTAATGGATGCAGGTTGCTACATGAAGCTGTCATCCCTGTCCAGTGTGTAACATCCCCTGAAAATCATTCAAATGAACAAGGTTCCTGGAAATAAGAATCAAGTGAATTCAGGTATTTAGTAAACCACAGTGCCACAGCTTTGCCAACCGATATGCACTATCTTAACATTGATATTCCATTTGGGGTGTTGTGGATTTGGATTTTCGGCTGAGAAAGAGGCTCAACAAAACATATGCAAGGAAAACAAAACAAAACGACAACAAGAACAAGAAAAACGACTAAGTAACACAGCCTAGGATTCTGGAATTTGAATAAGTATACACACTTTCTAATTCTAATCTCAAAACTTTGATTACTTGATTACAATGTGATACAAGGTGTCTCAAAACAGTGAAACTACAGTTTTCAGTAGGAATAGTTCTATATAGAAAATACTGAAGTTTAAAGGAAACATAAGCATAAAATTCATTTAGCTCAACCACCATCCCCATATTCTTATCCCTGATATAACAATGCTCCTCAAGCCATCAAGGCCAACTTATTTTTCCCATTATTACAGACTGACACTTACATAAAATATTATAAAAATGAATTAACTAAATGAATAAGAAAAAAGATACACAAAGTAAAAGACTACATGTTTTATTACTAGATTCAAAAGACAAAATTGTTTGATTAAGTTTCTGTAAAATTTCCAAACACCTACATTCAATTTCTGTGCTTATATTTTTAGACATTGATGCTAAGTTCATAGACTGTCCCTGGTACATGGTCCAGACTTCTTTGACCAATATATATCTAAACTATCTCTCTGAATATATATTGTCTTTAATGCCATACACAACCCTTACAAAGACAGGGAACTTACTAAGGACAAAGAACACCTGAGTTTATAAGTCTACTTATTAGAAAACCAACCATCAACCTGGAAGTTCCAGAAAATGCAAAAGAAAACATGAAACGTAAATGAAAGTTATAGATCTAGAAAGGCATAAAATATAAAGACATAAAAATACAGGTATTTGAAGATTACATGGTTATATATTTAGAAAATACTGAAGAATTCACTATAAAATATAAGAGAAATATTAGTATGTTGGCTAGATTAAATCATAAAACATCAATAGCTTTCCCTTATATCAGCAATAAGCAGTAAAAATATAATGGCAGTTAAGTTGCCAGTGTGTATTCTTACTACATTTCATCTTGTTAGATTCGGTCCATTGCTCCCTTTGGTAAAGATATTTTTGGATCTTAAATTTGTCATCCAACATATTTCATATTCATAGCATTTCATTGGCAACATTGGTAAGTGTGTCTCTACTATTTAATTCCAGTCATTGTATGTTCAAAAAGAAAAGAAAAAAAGTGGAACAATCTAAAAAAAGAAAGAGTTGCCACAAAAATAGAACACTTAGGGACCAAGAGTCACATGACTTGCTAGTTAGTTCTTTAATGATTTCACAGAATTATGGCTTCTGGGGCACACATTTGCACTCTCAGCCCAGTCAAGCTTCTCCACAATGCAGGACTCCACTACATGACGGTAAATGAAATCATGCCATCCTGTTTTCATCACTGAGGTAAAGGATTCAATCTCATGATCTATGAAAGTAGAGCTTTGTATGAAAGAGCAGATGATCCACTTTTATAGTACAAATTATATTTGCCCTAAGTCCTGTCTCATTATGTGGAAACAGGTTAAGCACATACAGAAAGCTATTAGGTATATCATATGCTCTCAACTTATATTATATGTCAATAATAAATTACGTATGAAAGGAAGGTTCTAGAATTGATTCTATGCACTATTTGGGGAACACCAAAGACTCTCAAAAGTACTGCTGCTTCATATTTTCCTTTGTAGGTCAAATTTTCCTGATATGATAGATAATCCATTTCTGATTCCTAGGAAACCTTATTTTATAACACAACCTTCAGGGTAGAAATGTGTATTATTAAAAAATAATAATGAAGATATTTCAAAATCATTGACTTCATATTCAGACCAAAAATTGACTCTCAGCTCCAATGTTACCAGCCATATATCCTAGGACAAATTATTTATTCTCTCTGACCTTTACCTCCCTCTGTTCTAAGATAAGCAGAATAAGACCTACCTTATAGGGTGATTGTAAGGATTACATGAGCTAAACTATTCAAAAGTCTCCATAAATGGCCATTATTTGTTAATATCCCATCCACCAAACATCATCTTTATTATGTCATCTCTATCTCTCCATTTCCCGGCATTCACAGGATAACCATAGCTTCATGTTTTGACATCTCACTAACTGTGTGACCTGGAATAAATACTTTGATTTTTCTAACTTCAATTTTCTAAAAATTAAATTTAAAATTTTAAAGAAATGAGTTAAGGTAGATTTGTTTATATATATATATATATATATATATATATATATATATATATATATATTTTACTGTAAAAATGAGATCCTCTATTTAACAGCCATGCATTCAGTTGTACTTAATTGATACACTTCACCCATATGCTTAGGAATTCATAGTCCTTTGTTTTGATGCCTACTCATCAATCTAGGCAGGCATGACCTAACGTTAGGTGACCAATCTGCCAGATATTTTGCAGATTTATTTTGGGCCCCAAATTTTATTTCCATAGTTATACAAAGTTAATCTTTACTGTGTTATGATATTCATGATATTTTAGAATGTTTATTTAGATACTACTGATGATATTTTATATCTAGTGTAAGTCATGTTGGAACCACTCCTACCATAGTTGCAGCAATTCTGTTTATTATTATGGGAAAGATAATAGCCAAAGTCAAAGAAATGCTTTTACCTATTTGATAACCAAACAAGTTAGCATACTGTGAAGATGATGGTAACTTTTGAAATCCCTAACATTTAAGCAGAGAAATTGACCAGTGATTGTTAAATACATGCACACACTCAAGTACATATTTGTTCATTTGCTCTTTTGGAAAGAATGTGTTTTAGACTTGTAAACAAACAAAAAAACCAATACTATCGAAAATGACGCAGCTAATTAAATACATCTACTGTGCCAAAATAACCTCAAACATGGGTTGCTCTTAGGATTTATTGTGAAAAGGACACTAAATAGTAGACATCCCTGCCCATATTTTCAAAGTCACCTTTCTATGGGCTCCAAATGAACTAGAAAGTCCACTTCCTTGGTTGGGGGATGGGCTAAGTGCATAATGGAGA
Source organism: Mustela nigripes (assembly GCF_022355385.1). Taxonomy (NCBI): domain Eukaryota; kingdom Metazoa; phylum Chordata; class Mammalia; order Carnivora; family Mustelidae; genus Mustela; species Mustela nigripes. The sequence continues at coordinate 1,280,488 of NW_026739562.1, forward strand.
TAAAGGAGGGTAGTTGTGATGAGCACTGGGTATTATATTTAAGTCATGGATCACTAACCTCTACACCTGAAACCAATTTTACCATATATGTTAACAAACTAGAATTCAAATAAAAACTTGAAAAAAAAGGAAAAAAAAACCCTCTACTTCCTTTGACATTCAAATCTTTCTCAGTGACGGTAGTTCTAGATTTCTAAAATGGAATTGGGAGAGAGAAGTATTTTCCCATGTTTTTATTTTCTTGTTTTCAAAAAGGCTTTCAGATGGCTTTGGCTAATTGAAACAACTGTTGAAAATTTACTTGGCATTTTTAATTTTCTCAATATTTTCAACCCTGATGAAAATGTTTTGTCTCTCAGAATATTTTCTTCTGGGATCTGGCCACTCAACTCATGAATAATGTATATTCAAAATTGCATTTGATCTATTCATCCATCTAGGTAGTTACCACCTGGACACTGCTAAGACAAACATTCCCAGTGTTCTCATTTTTCCCTTCATGTAAGCTAGCTTGGCAATGAACATGTTTTACTTTTTCCAGACTTGCTATACCTACAAGCCCTGCTCTACTGCTTCAAGAAGTTTGTTTATGCAAGACAGACACACAATTGAAGTCATATGAGTAGCAGTAACTGATCCAAACACTTACAGGTTTTTGTGTTTTGTTGTTTTTGGAATTTCTCATTTCAAATGTTTGACTCTGGAAATACAGAAAGAACATAATGTCTTTGAAAACTCCCAGAAGTTATTTACATTTATAAACTGTTGTATGTATTACAAAAGAATAAATGCTTCTTCCTTAATTCAATCATCTCTTCATTGATGATCAGAAGAAAATCTACCTTTTCTCAGGATTTTAAGGGAGGAAATAGGAATGAGGGGGTACTATAAGTTAACTTAAACAGTCCCCCAAAATACGTATTCCTAGAAAAAGGCAAATGAGTAGGAGAGACTAATCAACTGTGCTACATTTGCATGTAATATGGTTTTTCACCATTTTCTTCTGTTACCCTTGCCAAACACACAAGGGCAGCGCTGCCTCTAAATTTTGCTGTTTTCCACATACTTTCTACTAAAGTTTCTCTATTTTGTGCCCAACGTCCAGAGTAAGACATTATTTGCTATATTCACTCATCACTGATTTCAAAAATCACTGAACCTAGAAGTAAGGCATGACATGATTTAAGATGAATCGAACTGTCCAGGAGGCAGCAAGCAATTGAATTTCCCAAGAAGGGTATTCATTATTCTTGACTCTCTTATGGCTATTAGCTGTCTGAAGGTAGAAAGGATCCTTCTTGTTAACTGATCTCTAAAACTGTGGAAGACTAAAGCAGTAACATACAGGGTTATTGCCTTCCCCAGTAGAATAAGGGAAGCATAGGCATATGCCCACTGTTGAAGAAGAAGACATTCTGTTGAAGTGGTCTATTTTCTAATTCTCTTAAAAATTATTTCAGTGCCAAATCAAGAAGTTTGAAACATCTAGAAAAAAAAATGACTGGTATCTCACACAGGTGAGAAATAGAGAAATATCCTGATACCCTAAAACAAATATACTGTGATTTATTTTTCTCTCTCCCAAACCAATAGTCCTGATTCCAGTAAATGGCAATTGTCTTCTTTCAAGGAGCTTAGGTAAAATAACATCAACAAGTAATAATCACAAAAACTTTTCTTCTCTTTCTTTTAACCTCCTACATCAAGAGCCTCAGTGAGCCTAGTTATCTCTAGCACATTAAGAGACATTGAAATATAACATTTTGATACAGATTTTGAAATAATTAAAAAATGAATTAATATTTAAGCTGAAAATAGCCAAAAAGTGATCTAAAATTGTTAAAATTCGCTATTTAGTATAAGTCACTGGTATCCATAAAAGCTATTTTGAAATTTTTATGTAATAGGCATAAAATAAGAATAAAAAATAACTGATAGGAGGGAGTATAAAAACACTTTACACAGAAACTAAATTGAATTTCCAAAGTGTGCCTAAAACCTAAAATATATGTACCTTTATCACCTCTATCTACATTTAAAGTGCAGAAAGTGATAAAACCCTAGAGATTATATTACAGTGACAGTAATCAACACAATAGTATTAAGACAGCAAACTCTCTTGTAAAAGCAAAACATTTAAATATTTATCAAAAGATAGGTGCACACTGATATTGTGTTTCCATTTATTACTCAGTACATCTCCCAAACCACCAGCCTTCACCCTACCAATGTTATTTCTATTTATTTTACTACCAGACATTAGATTGTATAATCTACTCCAACTCCCCTTCCTTTAACTACAAAACTAATTTTTCAGCATTCTTGTAAATCTGCCTTGAAAGGAAAAGAATATAAAAATCCAATTTTAGAGTTGTGCCTAATGAATTTTTGTAATAAATGAAATAGTTGAAAATCCAAATAACATAAAAATTGTGAATAACATTGAATTGAGAATAGTAAACACCATTAGAGGTAACACGAATCCATTTACCATCTGGTGATATATCATTGTTTCTGATTTCCTTGAACTGGTAAATAAATTTTGATCGTTTGCCATTTCTCTTTTAAGTCAAATCAAATTTCTCTTATTTTGAGCTAAGTTTTGATTTAAAAACCAAAGATTAGAAAGTTTTAGAAAAGAACTCACTTTAAATTAAGTCTTTATAAATAAAGAAGAGTGAGGGAAAAGAAAAAAAATCAGATATGTTTTGGGGAGATTATTAATATCAGTGACTTTATTTACATTCATGCTCTTGGAATCAAATAGACTTTTCATCTCTTCTATTTACCATTTGTCAATCAAATTCTCTTCTTATTACTAGAATGAATGGCTAAGAAAAGGCCACAAACAACATTCCCACTTTCATAGGAACAGATAATTTGTTCTGTTTGTAATGATTAGGTACAGGAGTCATCTGAATTTAGAAAATATAATAATAAAATAGATTAATGATCAACATGGGTTTAAAGCAAATACTCAATATATCTGTATCACCCTATAGTTTTAAAATATTATTTCTAAATTATTAAATGAAATAATATAATTATTATTATATTATAATAATAATAATAATTCCTAGTTGAATTTTGAAACAAGTTTGTCTATTTTAACAGAACGAAATAGAATAATATTCCTAATCTCTAACTTAAGATCAGGATACCCATTGTGTATGGGATTTATAGTACAGTTTATATCATTTTTAGTTTCAGTCCCAGTCTTTGTGTAATAAGACTTTTCTTATGTTTATCCATGGTCTGTGTGATGAACTGATGTTTTTGTCCCCCCAAGACTCCAAGTTCATATATTAAATCCTTAACCCCAAGGGTGGTTGTTTCTAGAGATGGGGCTGCTAAGGAAATAATTAAGGTTAAATGAGGTCATAAATGTGGTCCCTTGATTTGACAGGATTAGCTTCCTTATACAGACAGACACCAGAGAGCTTACTCTCTTTCCCTACTCTCACCAAAGAAGAGATCCTATTAGCACAAAACAAGATGGCAGCCACAGACAACCAAGAGAAGAGACCTCAGAATGAAAGCTACCTTACCAACAACTTCATCTTGGACTGGCAGCCTCCAGAACTATAAGAAATAAAGTTTTGTTGTTTATGCCACCCAGTCTGGGGTATTTTGTTATATCAACCCAAGCAAAGAGTAGGCTAAGACAATCTGGGAGGCAGTAAAAACATGGGGGATAATAAAATTCTGAGAAAACATTGTCTCCTAGTCTAAGCCAATCAAGATTATTAAATAGAAGGCATGTACATAGTAAACAATGATTTAGCCATATTAGATAGTTGTAGACAATTAACTCAGTCCTCTGGCAGCTACACTCTAGCTTCTCATTTCTTGCTTACACAGGGTAAGAAACAAATATAGCATCTTCTCTTACTGGCACACATCTGTTCCTGCTCCATTTCCCTTGTTTGGCATTGGACATTTGCTGCTGTCAAGTGAGTAGCCATAACGTCTCTTGTACCTGTTCAGACTTACATTGTAAATCACTACCCCTGCCTTGTGCTTCACCATGTAAGGTTATCATGTGGTTAGACTACAGTTCTTGAGCTACTTGGTTTTCCCTTACCATTGTTTGCCTTTGGGCACACTCCAAATCAAATACAATTAACTCGGTTGCCAGATCTCAATGCTGAACTTTGAACACGGCAACTCTGTTTTGGGATTAGTTTAGCCGCATGTCCCTTTGGTCTCCTGCATCCTAATATGGATGTCCTTATGTCTTAGCAACTGTTCCTCATATTCTGCAGAATGTCTTTATAGATAGCAATAAAATCCCACCATCTTCAGCTCTTGATGCACTGATTTGTTCACATCAAAAAACTTTGATCTTGTTACCCTACAATGTAACCAAATGGTAAAAGAATAGTTTTCAACCAGAAACATTGGAATAAAATGGGAATTTCTTAGAAACCCAAATTCTTGGACTCCATTCAGACCAACTGAATCTGCAACAATACGGGTGGAACCCGGCAATGGTGTTTTGTTTTTCTGACAATGGGTTTTAACATGTACTCCAGGTGACTCTAGTGATTGGAGCACTACTTGCCTTGGGGCAAAGTGACCCCAGGGTCACAGAGTAGCCACATAGGCTGGCTACTACTTATATTTATCCCCATTAAGAAGGCCAATTGGCCTTTCTGGACTACTTTATTCTCCTGCTCTTTTTGCTTGGAAGTTTGGGCTTCCTCTTAGTCCTTTGCTTTCAGCAACTCTATCTTCCAGATAATTGCTTGGGAATAACTCCCTAGAGAGAATCCTAGGGATTCTAAAATCCCCTTCCTTGGAATCATTCTTCTACTCCCTATACTATCAGACTTCTACTCCCAACTCATTGACATTTGCAAATAACACCTTATTTTCACCTTTCCTTAAGCATCGTTATTGTCAACAATTTTCTAAAACATCCAAGTTAATTAATTAATTGGCATTTTGATTCTTTCTGGGCTGAACTGTAATTTTTCTATCAATTAAAGGTCAGAAGGTTTTTTCTGAATCTGCTGTCTTACCATTGGTAAGGCTACATGCAACTATTCAAATTAAGTCTATGAAGATTCTTAAACCCTTGATTCCATAAGAGTTGTTTGCCAAGCACCACACTCCAGTGTTTATCTCACTTAAGTGTTGGTGTTCACATATTAGCCATTTTATATTGCTATATTTGAAAGTTCAATATAGTAAAATATTGGCAATTTTATATGCCTCACTTTAAATACCATTTTTTAATCTTCTTTTGATAGCTAAGACAACTGAGTGTTTCGAAGTATGAGGAGTCAAAGTGAATAAGCAGAGCAAAGCATAATAAATTTTTGGACCGTAAATTTGTAAAACACAAGATAAATATGGAGATTTAACATTAATGCTCATGACTTTTTTTTTTCCCCAATGAGTGAATGGCCCAGCAGTCTGCAGAGAGATGAAAACGGTACTTACAAAATTTATATGTGGCATGGAGATGGCTGTGTCTTTGTAACTGTATGGTTGATTCTGCAATATTTATTTGTTTAAATTTTGATTGCTTGCTCTTAATCAGACATAGCAATCTAATTTCCATTTCAATGACTGGCAGAAGAATAGAAATGTGACATAACTTGGATAATGAGGCAAGGTGGGATTATCTGCTAGGGATCATTCCATATCGCCCTCACCAAAAAAGTCAGGAAAAGAAATGGTCTCTCCCTTCCCACTAGACAATGGTAGATCTGGAACAGCTACAGCCATCTTGCTCCCGATCTGAGTATGAAGGGCAATCCAAAGAAAAAGAGATTTGACAGATGTAAAGAGTTCTGATCTTGATACAATTGAGCCAATCAATCCTGAGACCAGATCTACAGCCAGAATTTTAGTTTTTCATCACAGTTTTCTGCTGTTGCTGCAAACAGACAAATACGAAAAAGGAATTCGGGGCACCTGGGTGGCTCGGTGGGTTAAGTGTCTGCCTTTGGTTCAGGTCATGACCTCAGGGTCCTGGGATCAAGCCCTGCATTGGGCAACCTGCTCAGCAAGAAGTCTGCTTCTTCTTCTTCTACTGCCCTTCCCTGCTCATGCTTGCGTTCTCTCTCTCTCTCTCTCTCTCAAATAAATAAGTAATATCTTGAGAAAAAAAAAGAGAAATTCACTTTATCCATGACAATCTCTAAGAAAACTTCCCCTTTCTAAGTGGTACTTAAATACCATAATGTACTTACATATCATGCAACCTGATGAAATGTATTATGTAAGGTGAGTTGAAGTTATGTATTCTAAGGTCTGTTTTTATTGATTGGTCTGTGGAGAAAGTCAGGTCGGATCTCAGTTAGAAACCTCTCCCTCCTTGTTCTGGATCATGACCTTGCACATATAATTTAAAACCTCTCTAAGCCATCAATTATTTATCAGTAAACTGGGACCATGTGACTCTAGAAATGTTTAAAATAAAAGTTAAGCTAACTTGGGGCACCTGGGTGGTTTAGTGGGTTAAAGCCTCTGCCTTCAGCTCAGGTCATGATCCCAGGGTTCTGGGATTGAGCCCCGCATCGGGCTCTCTGCTCAGCAGGGAGCCTGCTTCCTCCTCTCTCTCTGCCTGCCTCTCTGCCTACTTGTGATCTGTCTGTCAAATAAATAAAATCTTAAAAAAAAAAAAAGTTAAGTGAGACAATATAAAACAATATTAATATGTTTGGCATCTTTCCCTAAAAGAGAAACTCAATATATGTGATTCCCTTTAAGTTCCTTTTGTTTTGTCTTTCATGTATGCTCTAACACTTATATGGTCTACCTGGAGGGAAGGCTTATTTGGCTGAAAAATAATAAAAATAATTTGTGATAAAAATTAAAGGATAAGGCACCTGGGTGGCTCAGTTAGTTAAGCATCTGCCTTGGGTTTAAGTCATGATCCCAGGGTTTTGGGATCCGGTCCTGCATCAGGCTTCCTGCTCAACAAGGACTCTGCTTCTCCCACCCCCTTACCCCTCCCCACTCCTGCTCCTACTCTCTCTCTCTCTCTTTCCATCTCTCTCAAATAAAGAAAATCTTAAAAAAAAAAATGAAGGATAGACATTCTCATCAGCCATCAATCAGGAACACCAATATGATAGCTTAATTAACAGGAGTAAAACAACTTCACATTTTCATACATTGTTTTGTTTGTTTGTTTGTTTTTTGATTAAGTATCTTCAGTGAAAAACAGTGAGGCCAGAATTGAAATTTTCTGGTACCAACTGAAAATTTAGATCATAATGAATTGGCAGTATGTAAAAAACTACATATGTTAACTGCATTTCTATTTTGGATAGCTTAAGGAGTAAATGTAGGTGTCTTAAATGACATGGATTTGAAGAAAAGCTGGTATGAGCTAATTTATCAGGCATATGAATACACTAAGCACCATTCTGTTGATTAAAGATGGAGAAGTGAACAATTCATTCAAAGGCCCATTTCATAACATTTCTTTCTGCCTCAGTCATAGATCAGTACCCCCTCTATCTTATGCCCCCATGGAACTAGTATCCTGAAATTGAAATCATATCCATATATTTAGCTTGGTCTTAAATGTATCCCTGTGTTCAAACGGATAGAGCAGGTGGTTGTAGTATTTGGTCTCTGTTAAAGGAAAGAGCGAGTGGACATACAGAGGTATCTTTCTTTGCCTCAACCATTCAGATACACACTCACACACTCCAGTTTCAATAGGAGTGGCAGCTGCTGATAATCCACTAGTGGTTGCCTAAAAGGCTGACTTAAGAAGGATTTTAAGACATCATCTGAATTCAGGGTGAATGGGTGTTAACATGAATACATGTTATTTGACATGGAAACACATTTTGGGGGGACAACTGCATATGTATCAAGGTATTTTCATTTGTTTGCTTGTTTTGTTCTGTTTGTTTACAACCTTTACTTTAGACAGATTGAGCCATTACAATATTCTTTGACTTGAACTATAGGGGAAAAAAAAAAAATCAAAGAAAACAAACCTTAGTCTGTCTGAAAATTATTGGCCTAAAGTCCTACCATCATTCAGATATATTCAGAAAGCTCCAAAGGGCAACAAAAAGATAAAGGCAAGAATCATTTGAATTGTCTATGGACCTATATTAAATTACGAACATCTATGAGATCATTGAGGATTAGGCAGTAGGTAGCATTCAAAACTCATGTAGAATTTGCTTATTAAACGAATTTTGCCCTCCTAACAATGATCAGAAGAAGCAACAAAGTGAGGTGTGCTGTGGAGGAAAGGAAAACTAACTGTGGAGCACAAAACTGAGTCAGCTGCCGGGATAGAAAATCTAAGGGCATTATAACAACCAGATGTGGAGATGCATGATAGCTGGGTAGGAAAAAGGCAAGTGGTGGGAATGTGTGGAAGATACATCTCCTGGATTTGACTATCCTGCCCAAGGTTGGTTAGGTCAGTTTATGCCTACAGCCCCAACTCAACATTACCTGGAGGAAAGATCAAGAATATCTCGACTGAAGCAAAACTATCTAAGATGATTTTGTGCAGCAACAGGATGTACCTGTCTGTTTGGAGCTAATTAGCCTCTGCTCATCACTCTGCCATTTTTCTCATTTCCATGGAGCCATCTCTTGACTGAGTGTGTCAAAAGACCATCTCTCGTGTTTACACTACTCTGCTTCTCAAACTATACCCTCTTGGAACTGGCTGCCTTAAAGGAAAGAATGTTCTCAGGCAGCAGCAGATTTTACCCAAATATCATCAGTATTTGATTAAAGGGCAGTCAATTTTTATAGCACTTATCTTGTGGAGCCAAGAAACACTAACATTTTGAAATCACTCCACTCATGCTGAATCCCAGCTTCCTGACAAAGAAAGGCTGTGAAATAGATTCTAACAGGAGTGGGAGTTTTCCCATCATTCCAGGTTCCTACAACACTTTCCACGGTGGCATTGTTGATGTGTTGGTTGAAAAGAGAAGGGCCAAGTCTGGAGAGCAGAGCTGCATTTCTGTGTTCTCAAATGAGGACCCACCACTGGTTTCCTAACCACTGAACCCATCTGGACAAGTGAGTTTCGTTTAGGTCCTCAGTGTGTCTTCACTGGTGTTCACTGTGTTACTCAAAATAATAGAGAATTTTCATTTGTCATTTTTCCATTTCCAACAGCTATTATCCTTTTAGCTAGAAGTAGGTGTAATACTCTTTTTCATATAATGTTTGGCTTCCAGTATACCTTTATTGCTACACATACAGAAAACCTGCAACATTATGGACAATCTAAACATTTTTGTGTGACCAAACAGCACGAGTTAATGAAAAAGTCTAATCAACTCAAGACTAAGTATACATATTTTCTGTGTTTTTAAATTGACTGCTCAGTCACATGACTTTTTCAGCCTTGAAGAAAAACAACCATCAATCACTTTCACATTGGAAGGCAAGAGCTAAATTGGCTGAATGTAAAAAAGGCACATCCAAAGACAAATATTTAGAAAATGATTTTTCCCTATTGACATGCTAACTAAAGTTAATGTTGTAATTGCAATTTGGGAGTTAATTTCCTTTCAATAGCTGATACTTCCATTTCTTTGCTTAAAAGGACTGTCAGAATAAAACTCATAATCCAAAATGTCTGGAAATAAAGACCATTTTCTGTGTCCTCCAACTGTATTTTGAAAGCAAGTATTTCTTTTCTTCCTTGTGCTCAGATTTCCAAAAAGAGATTAGTGCAAAATGAGTTATAAAGTACCTAAACTGTTCCAACAATCACATCTCCTTTCTGGCGAATTTAGTAAATGCATTTTATCTCTCCACTGAGATGTTTTTACTATAATGAAAAACCCAATGAAATGTTTCCTCATTAGGTCTATTATTCATCCCTTATGCCTTCTCTACCTTTAAAATAGTAACCAAAAGGGCACAGTGAAAATCCAATTTTTATTTCTCACGTTAATACCATGTTAATCAACTCACCATTCACATGCAGTGGAGAGAAGAGGTTTGGCACACTTGTTATGCCTAGTCTTGCTTGGGGCCTTTCTGAGATGTGTGTTTTAGGATTATTTCACAGCATTAAACTAACCAATGAGAAGGAAGTAATGTTTTAAAAAACTCCATGGGATGTTCATTAACTCAACCTTCATTTTTATGAATTTTGCATGGGTATAACTATAGACTATGGGGTCAGTCTAAAAATTCTTTTTTTTTAAGATTTTATTTATTTATTTGACAGAGAGAGATCACAAGTAGGCAGAGAGGCAGGCAGAGAGAGAGAGGAGGAAGCAGGCTCCCCACTGAGCAGAGAGCCCGATGTGGGGCTTGATCCCAGGACCCTGAGATCATGACCTGAGCCGAAGGCAAAGGCTTTAACCCACTGAACCACCCAGGCGCCCCTATAAATTCTTCAAAAGACGTTTTACAGACACCTGTCTATGTATAAAACTGAAGCTGTGAATTGGCTATGGCTACCATGGATATGTTTTTCTGCCTCCTGAGAAATTCTTTAAATGAATCATTAAAAAAAATTATAGGTACTTTATTTATTTATTTATTTAAAGACTTTGTTTATTTATTTTGAAAGACAGGAAAGAAAGAGAACAAGAGAAAGTAGGAATAGAGGGAGAGGGAGAAGCAGAGTCCCTGCTGAGCATGTTGTCCGATGCTGGGCTTGATCCCAGGACTCTGGATCCTGACCTGAGCTGAAGGCAGACACTTAACTGACTGAGTCACCCAGGCATCCCACACTGGTACATAATTTAAACCAATGACAGGATCTATGGCTATGACTCTTAGATTACAATGTTAACGCTCAGACCCAGGATGGCCTTATTTGCTTCAGTTTATGTTGCTGTAGTACACTTTATATTAGAGTATTATTTTAATTTTATATTGTTATTTATTTACATTATATTTTTTCCCTTAGGTGGACAAAGGAATAGGAGCAAAGAGAGTTCTTTATTTTTTCACTTTGCCTTCTCTGGTAAATATTCCGTAGCATAGAGTTTCCATATCTCTAGTTTATACTAAAGTCTCTAAAATATCTACGAGCCGTCCATTTCTGTACATTAAAATTTGGGTTTAAAGGGAACTTCATGGTGTTCCCAGGTGGTTCAGTTGTTAAGCATCTGCCTTTGGTTCAGGTCATGATCTCATGGCCCAGGGATCAAGCCCCACATCAGGGCTCCTTGCTTGGCAAGCCTGCTTCTTCCTCTCCCACTCCTCCTGTTTCCATTCCCTCTTTCACCGTCTCTTTCTATCAAATTAATAAAAACTTTAAAATTTTTTTTAAAAAGGGAACTTCTTGAAGTCTGTAGGATATGAATTCCTAAAATTCTTTGGAAATGCAAGCAGTCTAGAAATCAGTCTGCTTCTAAAACACTTTGGATATCTAGTTCCATGAAAGAAAATTCTTTTGTAGATATTATTCTAACTAGATACCAATTTATAGTCCATCTTAAAGCATTAGCTACAACTTTATCCTGAAAATTTAATATCCTGTGAAGATACTAGATCTGATGTAATATTCATTCTTGGGAAAGAGAGACCAGTTGTCCATGTTTCCTTTGTATGAAGAAACATTTTTTTTTTTAAGTATATTTTATCCTGTGCTTCCGGAATTAGCTGAGATTGTTTAATAGATTTATATATTTTATTACCTAATTCTCCTTATGAAAGATTCTCTCCTTACAGCCTTGGATGAACATGTCTCCTAACAGAATTAAAATGTGTAAGATGGAATATTTCTGGCATTGACATTGCAGAAGCAACATATTTTTTGATTTTGCTTAAGGGAGTTAACAAAATAAAACACAAACCATTTTTCCTAATTGATTCAGATGTTTCAATGAAATTGTTTTATCCTGCAATGTTCAGTAAAGTGTGTGATCAAGACAAGCTTGTCTCCTTTTACTCAGCACAAGAATTGAGTACAGAAAACAGCTGTCCTATTAACCAGAGCTGAGAGCCCTAGCTTAGTGTCTGTGTTGTCCCCAAGAGACCATAGATTTAGAGAACAGGAGTTTCTTAGGATGAAGACTGAAGGTATGCATCATATGATCACTAAAGGGGAGACAAAGAAAAAAAGGCTACTCAAATTGGGAATGTCTAATCAAGTACCAGACCAAACTGTTCTTATAGATAAGTCTTAAAACAAAGGATTGAAGAGTGATTTCCTGGAGCTAAAAAAAACTGGCACTGAAACTTAGACTTTCTGTTATTCAGGTTATCCATCAAATTTATCTATTTGTTCAAATGTTGCAAACACAAAGCCTTACAATGTAATGAAAAATTTTATACTAGTATTATCTGTTTAGAAGAACACATTTTTAATTTGATTGTAGGTTATGCCACCACACTGAAGATGGGATACCGAAGAAATTACTATCCATAAAACAAAAATGTGAGTTTTATTTTAGGAATATGCATACCTAACTAGGCTGGAACCATGAGGAAGGTTACAAGGACGGATGAGTCCTAATAGGATGGGGAAAGTTGAAAGTTACATTGTCCAGTTAGCTATTAGCCAGATAATATTTAAAATTAAATTAAATAAAAAATTTAATTCCTCAGTAACTTTAGCCATATTTCAACTGCTCAGTAGTCTCATATGGCCATGGTCCCATATTGCCAAAAGATTCTGTATTTGACAGTACAAAATTATAAAACCTTTCCATTTTTATAGAAAATTGTATTGAATAGAACTGGTCCAAAGCATGTGATAACAAAGAAGGGATCATACACTATCTGGAGGCCAAAAGAAAGAGGGCAGCAAAATAGATTCCAGAAAAGTCTATTTCCTGCAAGAATACAGGATACAACAAAACACTGGGAACAAGATCAGTAGGGAATCCTTTAACTCACGGTATATCAACAAGGTAGAGATTTAGAATATGGTGCAGTAGGCAAGAACATTGGCTCTAGAGCTCAACACAAATGTTTTGAATCTGGTGCTGCCACTGCATTGGTGAGAAACCTAAGTCAGTTTACTTACACTTTCTAACCTTCCAACTCTCATCTGAAGGGAGGAACAGTGGTGACTGATATGCTGTGCTGTTGTAATGATGAAACGAGATTGATGCTGGAAAGGCTTCTGGTTTTATATTTAGTACATCCAGCATAGAGTAGAAATTCAGTAAAGGTTGCCTATCTTATTATTTTATGGATATTTACTAAAATTGTACTCATGAAGAGACTGGAAATGAAATGTGAAGACTGTTTATAAAATAAGGTTCAGATAAAAGTTACCAAAAAATAAATTCTATGTGACCTCAGAAATATAAGCATGAAATTACCATATGACCCAGTAATTTGTCCCTTAGGTATTTGTCCCAGATAACTGAAAATTGGTACTGAAAAAGAAAACAAACAACCCCCAGAACTTACACACAAATATCCACAGCAAAACTATCCACAATAGCCCAGATGTTGAGACAATCCAAAATCCATCAGTGCATGAGTGGATAAACAAATTGTGATAAATCTATACTATGGAATATTATTATCCATAAAAAGGAATGAAATACTAACACACTTGCAATGTGAATGGACCTCAAAAATATTTTGCTAAGTGTAAGAAGTCAGACAAAAAGAACCATGAATTTTATGATTCCTTTTACATGAAATATTCAGAACAAGTATATTCATAGAGACAGAAACCAGACTGATAGCCAGGGGCTGAGAGCAGCAGGGAATACGTGTTCTCAGTTTCTTAGAGCTGCCATAATAAAGACTCACAAACTGGGAGATGTAATAAAAACATATTGTTGGGAAACCTGGGTGGCTCAGTCGTTAAGTGTCTGCCTTCAGGTCAGGTCATGATCCCAGGGTCCTGGATCAAGCTCCGCATCGGGATCCCTGCTTGGCGGGAAGCCTGCTTCTCCCTCTCTCACTCCCCCACGTGTGGTCCCTCTCTTGCTCTTGCTCTATCAAATATGTACATAAAATCTTAAAAATAATAATAATAATAATAATAATAAAAACCATATTGTTTCTCAGTTCTCCAGACGAGAGATCTGAAATCAAGGTGTTAGCACCTTGAAACTTGAAGGGAATCCTTCTTTGATTCATCCTAGCTTCTGCTGGAATGACCATGATCTTTGGTGCTCCTGGCTCACAGAAGCATAATTCCTTCTGAGCCTTTGTAATCAGGCATTCTTCCAGGGTGGGCCTTCTCATGGCTGTCCTCTTAAAAGCACATTAGCCATATTGGATCAGTCACTCACTCTACTCCTGCAAGACCTCATCTCAGCTTAACTAATCACATCCGCAACAACCCTCTATCCAAACAAGACTGCCTTCTGAAGTACTGGGGCTTAGAACCTTAATGTATCTTTTGGGGTGGGGGGGGCAATACAGTTCAACCCATAACAGACAGCAGCTGCTTAATGAGTAGACTTTTAAGACTTTTATTTTGGGAGTATGAAAATGTTTTGGAGCTAAACAAAAATAATGAGTGGACAATACGGCAAGTGTCCTAAATTCCCCATAATTTTGTGTTACATAGATTTCACCTCAACTCGATGCAGTGTATCTCATAATTATAACTATATAAGAACATTTTTTTTAATGTAGGATGTTAGCCAAGGTACCCCTTTAAAGGGATGAAGAACTCTTAGGGGAAAGTAAGGTCTTTTTATATTAAAACACTTTCATGGGGGCGCCTGGGTGGCTCAGTGAGTTGGGCCTCTGCCTTCGGCTCAGGTCATGATCTCAGGGTCCTGGGATCGAGTCCCGCATCGGGCTCTCTGCTGGGCAGGGGGCCTGCTTCCTCCTCTCTCTCTCTCTCTGCCTACTTGTAATCTCTGTCTGTCAAATAAATAAATAAAATCTTAAAAAAAAAAAAAAACCACTTTCATGGACCATTTCAATTACGTAAAGAACACCCTCCGAGCATACCTGAGATAGGTGAGGATAGAAAAAAGAAAAGCTAAATTGTCTTAAAGTAAAACCTAAATTGCCTTAAAGTAAAATACCCTCTGAGATCCTTGGATATGCAGAAGAAGGTAAAGGATTCATAATGTGGAAAAGCTAGGGCCCGAGGAGAAACATCAGCCCTGAAGGAAACTCTTGCCAAGAAAGTTCTAGTTCTATTAAGAAGGGGAATGTGTGAAATTTATTATTCATCTCCACATTATGCAAAATTCAGTTAAATCCTACTGCAAAAACCTGAATTGTGATTGAGGTTTAGGCATAATATGGGAATAGGATAAAGAACAAAGACTTGAGGAAGCCTAAAGGAATAAGATCCAGGAGTGCAACCAAGAGCACAGTGTGAATATGGAAACGTAAGAAGAGAAGTCCTGAAAGAACATGTCCCCAGGAAGGCACAACAGTCCTGGGAAGGACTATGTACTTCCTATTGGGTATGGGACAGCGGAGTAAGTTAGGCTCTTTAGTTACAAAAGACCAAATTTTCAGATGTCAGCTAGCTAAGGTGGTTTCAGGGTATTTTCTGGAAAATGGAAATCACTTATTAAATGAACAAATTAAAACAAACAAACAAATCTGAATATATTTTTGTTGTTTTCATGATATCTTATTATTTTAAATATTAAGCTCTCTATCATTGCATGGAATCTCAAACAACTTGGTAATAGAAACATAAGGGTCGGAACATCACGGTGGGTCAGTGGCTTAAGTGTCTGCCTTTGGCTCAGGTCATGATCTCAGGGTCCTGGTATCAGGTCCCACATCAAGTCAAGCTCCCTGCTTCTCCCTCTCCCTCTGCCACTCCCCCTGCTTGTGCTCTCTCTCAATTCTCTCCGTCTCTCTCTTTCTCAAAC
Organism: Mustela nigripes; assembly: GCF_022355385.1. Taxonomy (NCBI): domain Eukaryota; kingdom Metazoa; phylum Chordata; class Mammalia; order Carnivora; family Mustelidae; genus Mustela; species Mustela nigripes. The sequence goes on from NW_026739562.1 coordinate 1,296,225, forward strand.
AAATAAATAAAACCTTAAAAAAAAAAAAGAAAAGATAAGAAAAAGAAAAAACACAAAGATTGACAACTCCCATCTCCTCTAGGTGTCACTCAGAAAGAAATTTCTCAGCTAGGTTTTCTTCTGAGGGACAGCCCCCAAGACCAAAAATCCCTTAGGATTGAAAAACAAAACAAAACAAAAAACAAAAAACAAACATCATAGAAGGTGAATAAAGCACTGAATGTTGATGTCCTGATCCTATCACCTAGAACCACAGTTTCATGTCTCCTGTGGGTCGTGTCCTGCTTCTGGAAAAGCATGGGAGAAAATCCACCCATACCTCCTCAGCAGTTGCATTATGAACCAATGCTCTCATCCTCAAATGCCATCCCTTGCTGAGAGGCAGTTATTAAGTAGCAGTTTACCTTCACATGCAGAGGACATTTTTAATTTGCTTGGGACACACGTGATTTCTGCTGAGATATGGTTGTTAGTGTTCTGAGGTCTTTCAAAAGGGAACACGTTATTTCGGATCATCATTTGTGACTTGCAATAGCGTCTGAAATTCAGTCACTGAAAGTTATCATCACAGTGCAGGGAAGAAGATGAAATTATTATGTAGCTTAAACAGAGCACAGAAAGGCGAGCAGAGCTAATCGGATCCTTTGCATTCAATTCCACTGTCCTCACTTGAGTAACCTTTCAGCCTAGGGCTCATTGGCCCAACAAGAAAGCACAGTCTAATTCATTTTGACCCACGGTCTCCTTACCAAGAACGTCACATGATGTTTCCAAACACTCAGACGCCGGCTGCCTTAGGAGTGCTCAACTGTTAGGAAATTTTTCAAGAAAATGGAGAGGCTAATTTGCTATGCCAAATACAAATTTAAAAGACAAGACATTCTCTCTCTAAGCCAGTAAACGAGACATGTGTTTCTTACTCAAGCACTTCCCTTTGTACAAAATCTCTTTCATGAGGACACATCTCATAGCCTCATGGGTCGTCCATGTGCAGCCCTTTTGTTATCTCTACCAGCTGTCCATAGCAGAGCTGGTTCTGGATTGTTCCCTGAACTGCACCATAACAGCCCTTTCCTCAGAGCCACTGCCCATGGCTCATCAGTCCGGGAGAGGTCCTTGACCCGAGTCCCTTCCCAGAAATTAAAGGAACCAAGGAAGAGTCCATCTTTCTCTGAGGCTGAAACTACACCTTCAGAATCTTCTGGCAGCCATATTTCTCTTCAAGTGGATTAAAAATAAGAAGGAAGTTAGTTGGGCAAATAAGAGGAAAGAATATAGCAAATACACAGATAAAAGTAGACATGACAGATGCTAATGAGTCCTGTGGCTATTCATGAAATCTCTGGTTAAAAGTGGTCAGAGAAGTCTGGTATAACTTTTCATCTTTTAAAAGACATTATGGCATCAGTACAATAACTAATTTTTCCCTCTTTGTTTAGCCTATATGAGTTGTGTCCCTATGTCTTATAACCAAGAGACTTTTTGCTAGAGTAGCCTCATGTTCCAGCAAGCATTGTAGGCTATCCTGCTCCTATCAAAAATAGAATATTAGATTTCAATCACACAGAAATGCTAAATTATCCCATCTAAAGAAAGGTCATTATAATAATGAGAAAAAAAAAGGTGATAAAAAAAAACAACAACATGTACATAACAGGTACTAATTTATACCCTGATATGCATGAGTGCTGCCTCAGTTCATTTCTCTGGAGATGTACAAACAGGAAAAGTATGAGTTTTTATGAATTCTTTTCTTGCTAAGTAATTCACAGGCATACAAGATTGCCACCAAATATATGGCCAGGTGAATAGTCTCATGTTCTCAAAAATCACGCTATGAGTATCATTCACATGAAGCTGCATGACATACTATTCAGACCAGGAGTCAGCAAACTGTATGAGTCTATGGGCCAAAGCTGGCCCACTACCTTTTTTTGTAAGTAAAATTTCACTGAAATACAGAATGTGTATTCATCTGTGTATTGCTATTGGGGTGCTTTGGGACTATAGCAGCAAAGCAATTGTGACAGACACTATATGCCTTGACATATTTACTCCCTGTTCCTTTACAGAAAAAGCTTGCTGATTTAGACCAACTTTGTGCAGCAAGGCAAAATTGAAAAACATGTGGCTTACCTTTTCCTATTTTGTGCCCAAGACAGACATCCCCAATGGATCACAATACTTGTTCAAAATATGCAAATACATGGCTACAAATTCTTAACTACTATGCTAGGGAGACACTAATAATTAATCAGCACTGCATTGAGATATCTTTGTTCTCCCTGGACTAAGATAGTTCATAGATTCATATTTTCAGATTCTGGCTTTTCAACAAGTTTTCCATAATCTCTCTGCTCAGCATTTATCCCTTTTCATGTATAAAAGATAGATTATACAGTATTATGCAAAAGGACATGTGATAGATAGCTTTTTAAACAACCATCTGGCTCAAGTAACTTTTTAACCTAAAACAGTGATTTGAGAAAACTAAAAAACATTCCTAAAATCCCTATAGGTGGACTACCCTGGTTCTCATCCAAAGAAATAAAACTCAAAGACGGATACCAGCATCAAAAACAAAAACAACAACAACAAAAAAAACCAAAATTCGACTGAGCAAAGCCAAAGATCTAACTGGTTTTATGAAATGATTCATGACTCAGATTGTGTCCTACCTAGTAAATAGAAGGGGGCCCTACTGAGCTTCAGGGGCAAAGTGCAAATAGAAGATTAAATTGCAATAACAACAGGAAGGAAAATTAAAAGACCAATAGTCATCTTTTAAGAAATATATATTTGGTCTTGAAGGGGAACCAAAATTTTCCATCCAAAATATGTCTCTTTTGTATAGGGTTTACCCTGAGTTGTTATTTTTAAGAAAAAAACATCCATGGGAGAAGATACTACTAGAAATCTATTGTATCTGAGTGACTCATCTGTATGGCACAAAGGAGAGGGGCTGGAGACTGAATTCAATCACCATCGGCTAATAATTTGAACAACCATGCCTATGTAATGAAATCTCCATAGAATCCCAAAAGCACCTGGTTCAGAGAACTTCCAGGTTGGTGAGCACAAGGAGATTTGGCTAAGTGGTGCTCAAAGAAAGCATGAAAATGGCACACCCTCTCCCCATACCTTGGCCTATGCATCTGTGACATCGGGCTGTCCCTGAGTCACATCCTTTTATAATAAACCAGTGATATAGTAAGTAAAATGCTTCTCTGAGTTCCAGAGCCCTTCTAGGAAATTAACTGAACCTAAGGAGAGGATCCTTCAAACTTCAGTCAGTAGCTGGCTGGTAGGAAGCATAAATGTCACCCTGGACCTGTGATTGGCATCTGAAGTCTGGGTTGGGAGGCAGTCTTGTGGGACTGAACCTTTAACCTGTTGCAATTTGATGCTATCTCCAGGCCAAGTGCCAGAATTGAACTGAATTGTAGGACATCTAGCTGTTGTCTGAGAATTGTTTGGTGGTATGGAGACCCACCCCCAACCTCCTGCTCAGCCCATCACAAACACACACACACACACACACACACACACACACACGATGGAATCATGTGCAGAATCTTAGTAATTCATAGGGTTAATTTAAAATACATGATTAGAGAAATAACCACTTTTCCAGAGAAGCAAAACCTATCTAGATCATAATATAATTACATTATGTTAAATATGTGTTTGGAAAAACTGTAGTTATTTTAATCTATTGGATGAAATATGAAGATTTATTCTATTAAATTTTCTGTGCGAGACTATAGCAGTAAGCAACAAATAAATGTATGAACGGCAAAGACTATAAATGAATCTTTGCCAATTTGGACAGATGCATATGGTCTGATCTTTATATAGAACAGACAGATCAATAACAGAGCAACCCAAAGTCTCTGGTTGAAAGCCCAGGATAATTCTACTTTAAAAGAAAAAAAAAAGTAGTAAGAAATGTGGTCTTTATCTTTTTCCCCTTCATTTTTTTTTTCTCCTATAAATACTAATACAGTTGGCTTTCTTTTCCTCTAACAGAGGGAAGGGAATACAAAAAAGATATTTCCTTTTAACAACTCAAAAAGGTCAGCAAAGTATAAAATGTCAAATCTACAAAGTTGGATAAATGTGGGTAAAGCATTAAATGTTAATGATGTCCTTGGTTGCAAAGTTTCACAAAAATCATGTACATTTTCAATTATGCCATAATTAAGACTGCACAATGCACAGAATGAATTGACTAGATTTGTGGGGTGGGTTCATCTTTCACACGAGCAGTAAAAGACCAAGGAGGAAGACAATTTGACTCCTCATCCTTGTCCTCTCGTGTAGCTAAGTGAAAAGTATGCCAACAATGTGGAATACCATCATGATCAAGGGCTTTGGAGTCAAGCCAGTAGTGTTGTGGGTACCTTAATTCTGTGAGCTCCAGCCTCTGTACTGTTAAAATGGTGTTGTTTGGAAGGAAAAAAATTTCTATATAATTCAGTTTCTTCTAGTGATTGAAGAATTAAGTTGATTTGAGACAGATCAGTGGGAGATCAAATTTAATTTAGTCTGTATGGAAACCCCACATCCATGAGAGGTTCAAAGACAAGAAAGTAAAATGAGGTGTATATGCCGTCCTGAAATAAGAAATGGGATAAGTTCCTGGGTCTTAAAAGGGGAAGAGGGCATTTCACAGGAAAGTAAGAAGAACACATATTTTCTCTCTCATACACCTGAGTCACTCAAATAAAATTTTTGGTTATAACTCTTACTCTGGAGAAGACCCCCAATTTACATTCTTCTAGGTTAAAGCAGTAGAAAAGTTTCTTTTGACCTTACATGGTCTCTACTGCCTTCTGCTCAAAAGAGTCCACATGCCAAAGGGGCACATTTTGGGGAGACTTGTTCCAAACCCTTTGGTGTGATGACATGTAACTTGTATCATTGTTGTAAAGGTCAGGATAAATAATGTGATCAGCACAGCATTTAGCACAATAATAATCCTATACCCACTTCTATAGTATGGCCCCGGATTCCTTCTGAAGCTCTACATTCCATCAGTATCTTCCTCACTATCCACATTAGTCTCACAACCCTGCAATTTTCTTCACTAACTTGTGTGTTTTCTCGAACCTGATTCTCTGTCATTCCTTTCACTCAGACTTCCTCCCCGTCTCACCTCACATCTCCTAACCCCTTCTTCACTTGGCCAAATTCTAGTATTCAATTTTCAGTCTTGACCGCATGTATTTCCCCTCAGAACATGTTGGATTCCCCTGTTGTAGGATGCTGGAGCAGCTTGTCCTTTCCCTTTCAAAACTTACATGGCATTTAGACTATAAGGTGGCTAAGGTTGGAGACTGTATTTGCCTTGTTCTCAAACATATGACTTTATAAGTATTGAAGAACGGATAGCCATTTTAGTCACTGAATCCCATAATGTCTGCAATTCAGTAAGATTGATAGATGAGACTTCAGCATAAGACAATGAGACTTTGACTAACATCTTGGTAGCCATCCAATAAAACTTTGGCCAAGATAGTCGATGCCTCCAGGCATCATTTCCTTACCTATAAACTTGCAAAAGTCACCTCTAGGGGTGACTATGAGGGTTGGATAAGGAACTTACAAGAACTCTTATCTTTTATAATTATTAATATCACTATTACTGTCTAATGAGTTAAAGGGCATATTCAGTTCTCTGAGTGGTATAGGCGACTCAAAGTCTCAAACACATCAATTTTGGAAAAGAAGAGGCAGGCTCTATGGGCAAGGCAACGCATTTGGTGTTATATTTCATTTTACCCTATCAAAGTTGTTTCCAAGCATTATGTTAACAGAGAGAATTTTCTGGTACTAAAATTTTTTCCAAGGCCTCCATCAGAATGCATATGATGCTAAGACGGAAATGACAACAGTTGAATTTAAATTGGAGGCTAATCCAAAGTGAAGGGCATAACCAATTTGCAAGTCAGACTTGAAAGCCAGTCTTTCAGAGGTCTGCATCTGTGACAAGCGCACCTGATGCACCCCTCAGCTTGCCTCACCCCACCCAGCAGGCTCATTAGATAATGTCACTCTGGCAATGCACCAGGGAGATGGTTTGGGAAAACCCACAGGCCTGTGACATTTTGCAGGATCCAGTGAGAGAAGCTCATGCTTGCTCATGAAATGTGCATCTTTTGGCTGTTTTTCACAATGCAGAGAGAAGAGATCATGGAAAGCTTCAGAATATTTGTATGGAAGCACTTGGGAATAGTCATCTGGCTTTAAGGAAGATGAGGCTTGTCTTGAGAGCATTTGCATGGCAAACATACTATTTTATACTATATTTGTACTGCCATGACTAAGGGATGTTTATGAAGATTCTGCAGATGGGGAAGAGGAGTGAATAGAGCCCCACTAAGCTACGTCTTAGCACAGTAACTCTGGAAAAGTGACAGGGAAGTTGGTTTTAATTGCTATGGTCACTGGGCTCAGGTTTCATCTGTGAAAATTTCTGACCAGGTTGTCGGAAGAGGGATATCAGGGGAAGCTGTTAGAGTATGCTCTTTGTCCTCATTCTTACAGCAGAAACCTCTGCTATGCCCACATTGTTAACACACGATTTTAAGATGAGTCAGCATGAAAATTCAGATGGTGATTTTCATTAAAAACTTTAAGAGATTTAGTTCTGCAGCCTTGAATCCAAATCAACACTCAAGAAGAAAAGTTCTTCCCATTTTTTTTTTTCTATTTTCCAACCTCAGAGGACTACCCACAACCACCAAGGTTCAAGGAAAATAGGACTGCCTACTTCCCATGCCTAGTCAGCATTCGAAATATTAAGTAATAGATCATCTCTTGGGATTACTTCTATGCTTAATAATATATAATAAAAGTTTGCAATTAAAAAAGCCTAGAAATAATTTCTTCTATAGCTTTTTTTAAGACAAAAACCAAAATTATGTTTCATAATAAATTTCAGAATACTCATAATGATATTTAAGAGACTATGTTTCTGGGCCATCTTGTCCCCTTCTCCCTATACGGGCTTATGTAAGTGATATAGAAGAAATAACTTTCTGTTAAGAAAGTATTTTGGTCTCAGAGACATGACATTTGTTTTGTCCCTTATGTAAGTTCAGCTTCCTCAGGGTCACTAAAAATATTTGATGGACTCTTGAGAGCATAAGATCATTTTCAAACACATTATCTCATTCAGCCATGAAAACAAACCTGTGGGTGTGCAGACTGATGTGGAGAACAAAGGCAGAAAAAATGTAGATGAAATTAAGTTTCCTCCTAACCCGTAGCCTATTGACAAATAATTGAGGTAAGCAGCATATAATATTCATCCAGGAACTCCCAATCTTAATGTTTCTACTTTGCTAGAGGGAAAACCATTTTAGCTTGACAACAGCTAGGCCTCTAGGATCCTGTGAGTCTTTCTTAGCATATGAAAGTCCTTTTGGACACTTTCCTTTGTCTTCATCTCTCCCAACACGCAAATCTATCACAATTGCTCCTCACAATCCCAGTGCAGCCCCTTCTGCCTATAGGCCCTGTTTCCATGCTGTAATAAAAACACCTTTTTGCACCAAAGACGGCTCAAGAATTCTTTCTGGATCCTTGGTTCTGAATCCCAACATCTCCACATCATGGACTATCCCCGTTTTAGAATTAAGGGAACTGAGATGGAAAGAAATTAAAAACAAACAAACAAACAAACAAACAAACCCTCTGAGCACTTGGTGGGATTACCTGAAACAAATACAACACCTTGTTTTCTGGGAAATGAAGCAAAAATCAATGAATTACACATTCACATATCATACATTGAAATCTTTTTTTTTCTTTTTTTTTTTTAATTTTTTTTTTAATTTAATTTTTTTTTTAAAGATTTTATTTATTTATTTGACAGAGATCACAAGTAGGCAGAGAGGCAGGCAGAGAGAGAGAGAGAGAGAGAGAGAGAGAGAAGCAGGTCTCCTGTGGAGCAAGGAGCCTGATGCGGGGCTCGATCCCAGGACCCTGAGATCATGACCCGAGCCGAAGGCAGCAGCCCAAACCACTGAGCCACCCAGGCGCCCCCATACATTGAAATCTTACCAGCTTTCAACAATGGCATCTTTTTGCTATTGTTATTGTTTTTTAAAGATTCATTTATTATTTTAGAGAGGGTCTGAAGGAGAGGGAGACAATCTCAAGCAGACTCTACATTGAGTTTAGAGCACACCCCTGAGATCAAGACCCTGAGATCATAACCTGAGATAGAACCAAGAGCTGGCCACTTAACCCACTGAGCCACTCAGGTGTCCCCTGCTATTATTATTGAAGACCTATCATGTACCAGGCACTGTTTCATGAAAAACAGGACAAAGTCTCACCCCTAGAGAGTTCCCATTCCCATGCCCATAAGGCCAAATAAAAAGAAAACAGTAAGGCAGATAGAGAATGTTAAAGTTATATAAAAATAGAATTAATAGCTCTTTAATCTACAGTGTTTTATAGCTTTCCAAATAATTTCAAATCTAATCTCTCATTTGGTTCTCACTACTACTTCGCAATCAACATCCTTAACAGAGATGGCCACCATTTTGAGGGTGCTATGTGGTAAGTGGATTGATGATATGTGGGTGTCATGGTATAAAGAATGCTGTATCTCTGGCGTTTGTACCATTGGCTGAAAGTTACAAAGACACAACAGACATTTTCATTTCCTGCTTGTCTGAGAATCAAAATCTATATTCTAGCACAAACAATTTAACTCCATGGTGGGAAGACAAGTCTGCAAGCTCATGCTTGGTTCACTTACAAAATCAAAGATTCCATGATGACAAGAATTTTACATTGTCCTCATTATTTTTGAGCATCTATTGCACTCTAGGCATTTTTCTATATACTCCCTTTTGTAATAGGAATAACTGTGGACCCCTGATATTAAAATGACTCTTCTCATAGACTACCACTTCAATATCTTAGTGTATACCTATAGGCATTCCAGAGCTGGTAGTTCATATACTTTTTACTATATACTATATACTGAAACTATACAAAATGCCAGTACTCTGTGAACTTGTGGACATGCTGTAAATCAAGGGAGGCCTATATGCTATGTCATGAGGTTTATATCCTAGTTGTCCATATGGAAGAACCCATTCCCTGTATGCTCTACAAAATATATACACACATTCAATTTACATAGTTCACTGATATCTTTGAGCATCTCTCCATAAGAATCAGAATAACATTTTTATTAGTATTTCAGTCTATTAGATATTAAAAACCAGAACTAGAACCCCAAATTTTAAAACAAAATTCATCTTCAGATCTGTTTATTATTCACTGTAAGTTAAACTTACTATTTATGGGAATGATGCAGATGAGAAGAAAAATATCTCAGTGTCACTTTCTAAAAAATAGAGTATTGGGAATAAAAGCAATTCAGAGTTTAGAAACCTAGTGAAATCCTCCTGTTTACATTTAGAAAGATCCATGTTCAAATTCTACTACCTAATAGCAGTATGTTTTTGGGAAAGTTGCTTACTCCAAATAAGCCTCAGCTTTTACTTCTGCAAAATGGGAATAATAAACATAATCATAAAGAACTACCATAACCTGGTATTGTGCTAATTACACTAATTGAGGCAAGCAACTTGCTAGTGCAGCACCTTAGTCATGGCTAGAACTCTGTATATTAGCTTGGAACAATAGCTTAAAATCTGGATATTCAGACTTTCTGTATCCAAAATATTTCTACCACCAGATGGAATCTCTCAGGTGGTAGCTAGAAGCTTAAAGATGGTTCTGAGTTACAGAACAAAATAGCTGTACCCACAATTTGCAAATGAACTCTGTTCCCTCAGCTCCTATTGCACATAAGAGACAAGCAGTTACTGCAAGGAATAGAGCATCTGGTACACTTTGGGGAAAAGAAGAGCCACCAAGCATAGCCACTTTTTAAAAAAGAAACATTTTTTTAGAACAAGTCAAATAGGAATAAAAAAAAAATACTGGGTTCTCTCTAAAATTGTGGGTGATTTTCTTACTTTCCAGTACATTGATTGATTCATTACTGGTCTCCTATGCAGCATGAACTGGCCAATTCAGACAATATTATCGGTTCACAGTCTTAGTTAACTTTATTTCCTGTACAGTAGAAAGAAATGTATGCTAATTCCTTTGAACTTTTTTGCATTCATTGAAGTCTCATTTAGAGTTCTACATTTCTAATAAGTCTATTTCATGTTTCAGGTGTCTTACGGTAAGAATCCAAGGCAATAAATTGCCCATCGTGAAACAGAGTATTTGTGAAAAACCATACTGTAATAACCAGTTTTTGTGCCATTGATATGACAGGGCAGAATGTGATATATCTAAGAATACAATTTTGCATGCTAATGAATTTAAGTTCCTTCCCGAAGGACCAGAACAAGCTATGGGAAAGGCCAGTTGGTCATTATGAGATTAAAGATCAGGAAGTCAAAGCATAGAGAAAATGTACGATATGAGAACATGGCTCTTTCCAGAGAAATAAGAAGTATCTCCTGATAGCTCTGTATAAGTTGATAAAGATTTATTTATTACACTGGGTTTTTATTATCACAGCCCCACACTTTAAACACAAAATAAATCTCACAGCTCAGAATAAAACTGCACAGGGGTTTCTTCTCTACATAGATTTTGCCACAGCCTCATTTAAACAAACATGTAGCATTTTGATGCATTTTTCCAATAACACTCCTCATCCCATCATTTGTTATTTTAGGCAGGGGAAGATTATTCTCTGCCTACCTGCCCAGATTTAGGCCCTGTGAGCTGCCCTGTTTAAATGGGCCATGAAAAATGAGAGCACATATTCCCTCCTCTAGGAAGAACGAAGCTCAGGGATTATTTCCTCAGCTTCAATGTCACATCATGCCTCCCATATTTTGGAAAATGTTGTCCTTCACATCATTTTCTCCTTTCTCATCCGAAGAGCGTCTACTCCAAATGCTCTCATTGTAGAGGAAGTGCTAACATTTGGAAATAAAGAGGCTTGTGTGTGCTTTCCAAGGTGCTGTGACCTGGCTGCATGCTGGAATCATTTGGGAAGGCTTTGTAAAGTACTAATGCACAGATCTCATCTCTAGACACCGAGGTTCATTGGATTTGCAATGGGGCCAGAGTATCTGTCTCCTCCAGCAACGTGGCACTGTATCTGGTGATGGGGGTGGGGGGGTATGGACAGCTGGGGGTGGCTGCAGGGAGATGCTGCTCTCATTATGTACTCCATGAATAAAGATGTGGAGGACGAAAGGATGGGTCAGTAACTCTCAGAACTCACTCATGTATTAAGTAAATAACAATGGGAAGTCATCTGAATCATATGTCTCTGATTGAAAGACCTTTTACATTCAGCCTAATGACTAAAACAATCAAGATAGGCTTGTTCGTATAAAATGACAACATTTATACAATGGTTTTCTTACTTTAAGTTCACAAGAATAAAATTAAATGATAAAAAATAATCTACTAAAAATTTCTCAGAACCAGGACAGATATTCACACAAAGCATATATTTTCAGGATCATATATTTTGTTCAAAAATGTTTCCAACCCCACCAGTCTAATTTTAAAGAAGATAAAGCCAATACATCATTTCTTACCAGAGCTTACCAATGAAGTCATTTTGGTACCTATTCATACTTCTGATTTGTTGGGAGCAATGGGTAAAGATTCAAAAAAATCTCCCAAATAACAGAGGGAAATGCACATTGCAATAATCTTTGCAGCACATATATATACTGCTTATAAGAACCCTCATTTGATGAAAACAAAACAAAACAAAAAATCATGCTCCTTCGATGCATTAATTAAAGGTAGCCATGTGCACTGGCATTTCGTCTAGGATGGTGGTATAGCACATCTTGGTCTCACCGAAATCTGTTGTTATTCCTTGATGATTAATGTAAGTCAAACTTCTTCTTCCAAACTGATCTTCTCTGCCCATTCTGTGAATATGTCATTCTCAATTGGGAAACGCATCATGGTTTCCATGGAGTCACAGATGCTTGTTGCATATCAACTCATCATGGAACCTCAAAGACAGCTTACCTCTGCCTGAACTTCTTCGTAACAGAGGTTCTTTCATAATTCTTATCACTAAAGATAGCAAATGCTATGAATTTCCTATTATTTTCTCAGTGAGCCGGTCTACCTTTTTTGTCTTGTAACAAAACCAACAAAACAAACAAGCAAACAAAAACCTAAAGCTTATATAATGGCCAGAGTTTCATAGGAGTGTTTAACATGATATAATTTTTCCCATTGAACATTAATGTGAACAGGCTTGGTTCTCTCCAAGGTTAATATTTCTTGCTTTGCCAGGATTTAAAATGAATCTCTCATGAACTTTTTGGTCATTTATTGTCGTATCAGAAAGCCACACAACTGAAGCACCTGTATTTTAAAATAATCTCATACAATTGATCCCTTAATTTATGGCTCAACATTTCATAGATTTATCCAAGCACCTTGAAGTCTTTTGGAGAAATTATTTTCTCAGGTTTTCAGCAATGTTTTGTGTTGACTCTACCTTTGGCTTAGAGGTAGGGATGATGCTATTCACATAAAATCTGTAAGAATCAGTGATACCACTTGGTAATTTTGATGGAGCATTGTTTCCTTAAACTCATTTATTCAGCTGTGGAAGGAGCCAGCTAATAAAGTTGTTGCTACCCCATAACTACATGTGAGTCTCTCATCTTTCTATATAGTGGATATTAACTCTTTTGATGGTGACTGATTTGTTCAAAGAAGCAGCAGCAGGATGAATTTGAAAGAATAGTGATTCCACAAACATTAGTTGAGTATGAATGAGACTAGTAGAAAGTCATGGAGGACATGGGGAGATAGAGAGGAGAAGGGAGTTGGGGGAAATTGGCAGGGGAGGTGAACCATGAGAGACTATGGACTCTGAAAAACAATCTGAGGGGTTTGAAGGCAGAGGGGAGGTCGGGGTACCAGGTGGTGGATATTATAGAGGGCACAGATTGCATGGAGCACTGGGTGTGGTGCAAAAATAATGAAAA
>NW_026739562.1:1309358-1333850 GCF_022355385.1 Mustela nigripes
ATGAGAGACTATGGACTCTGAAAAACAATCTGAGGGGTTTGAAGGCAGAGGGGAGGTCGGGGTACCAGGTGGTGGATATTATAGAGGGCACAGATTGCATGGAGCACTGGGTGTGGTGCAAAAATAATGAATACTGTTATGCTGAAAATAAAAAATAAATTTAAAAAAAAAAAAAAAAGAAAGTCATGTAGGAGAAACAAGGACAATCTCTGAACTGGTCCTTAAAAAGCCTACAGTAAAGTAAGGGGAAAGACCTATTTAAAAAGAAGTACCAGGATTTTTCAGTGAACTCACAAATAAGGGAAAATTTAAGATGAAATAGAAGCACACATATATATGCACATTCAGGTATAAAGAAATTGGAGGGGGAAGGTTTGCAATGAAATTTCTGTTTCACTTTGAATTTAGAGGAAAAATGGGAATATAAAATTAAAGAAATAAGGCAAGAGCATTTAAAGAAGAAGACATACTATGTGAAAGATTCAGAAACATGGAAAATCTTGGAACATTATAATAGATTATATTTTTCAAAGAGGCCACCCAAATATATCCTATTCCATGTTCACTTATGATTGACATTGTGATTTATCTTTTAGACAGCTGGGGTCTGTGTCATCTTTCTTGTATCCAGGCAAACCCATGACTACAGAGGAAGTGATGCAATGTGACTTCTGAAGCTAGATTCTAAAAGCAATATGGCTTCTCTTTGGATCTCTTGGGATGCTCATTCTTGGAACCAGGCACCATATTTTGAGAATGCCAAAAAGCCTCCTATAGGTGTAACTGCCAACAAGTCCAGCTTAAATCCTTGCCAATTGCTGACATCAACTGTCAGATCTGAGAATGAGGAAGGCTTGAGATGAGTCCAGCTCCAACCAACATCTGGATACAGCAGTGTGACAGACCCTGTGTAATTACAGCCATGGTGAATCCCAAACCCAAGAAACATGAGAAAGAATGCTAATAATTGCAATTGTTTTTTTTGTTATTAAATTCTGGGATGATTCATTACATAGGAGTAGCTAACTGAAAAGATATTGTGGACTCTGGAAGGGTTTGATTTCTGATGTCATGGTTCCCCTGGTGACACCTATGGGCCCCTTCTTAGGTTAATGTTTTTAAATTAAAAAAATACAACACAGAAAAAATATAATACATAGGATTACAGAACAAATAAGATTATTATTGAACTGTTATCAATATATTAAAATTTTATTGATAGAGAATGTATGTGCATCTTTATTAATGCATTAAGAACATATAGTAATAATTCCGATAACTATCATGATTTCAAAGTAGTGATGAGTATAAATGATATTTTGTGGTATCTGACACAACTCAACTGGGTTATAAACTGATTTTTTTTTAATGAATATGTCACCAAAACCATTAATGTGACTATGGTTTATTATCTGCATTCATAATCAACAGAAATGATAACTTCACTTAGATATTAGTTCAAATAAAATACATAATTTTTTTCTATCTCAAGATCAAGAATCCCTGAATTATATCACACTTACTAAGGAAAAGAGTAAGAAGCAAGACAATGGGAGGTCCTTGCACAAGAGCCAGATAATAAGCAGCTTTCCTGCATTCTAAAAGGCTGAGATAATAAACTTGCTTCAGTTATGAGGATTTAGAAAAAATCACACCATCCTTCTGAGACTAAGTCTTTCCATTTGTAAATAACATTGTCACCTCTTAATACAAAAAATCTTGTCCAGTATATGTTCATTCACATGGTTTGCTAGAACAAAAAATAAATACTATCTCAGTGCCTTATAATACTTACAGCATTCTTATAAATGTAAAAAAAGTACTGTTCTCTCTGATTTATAATCTTACTAAATTCACTCTTATTGATTATCCTACATAACAAAACTCCTGGACACATGTCTCACTCATTTCCAAGGCAAGTGGCAACTGATATACAAATTTTTTTATTTGCAAATGATTTAAGAACGAGATGCATCAAGTTTTGGTGCTTTGGGTCAGAGCACTAAAAAAAAAAAAAATCAGAATTGCCAAATGTTGTTTCTTCCCAGAAAAAAAGGTAGGAGTGGGGTTATTATTTACTCTTCCCATGATTTGTGCTACTGAGGCCCTTTCAGCCCAAACTGTTTATACTCAATTTGAGTGACCTTCTATGTAATTACTTTCACATTTGAGGTTTAGTTATTTTGGATTTTTAATGGCATTTGGAATCTTCTCACTGGGCAAGAAACTTTGGAACAAAAAAGATGTTAAAATGCATTTCTTTTTGTTTCTAAATGTAACAGTTTAAGCACTTTCATAGGCATTTGCTAAGGCTTCCAGTAAAACATCCCTGCCCATATGAAGAACATCTTTTAAAAAGTCACTATTCAAATTTTTTAATATTTTAGTATTTTAATAGATCTGTCAATTGGTACCAAAACTGAAATATATTGGTAATAAAGTCAATGACTTTAACTTCTCAATCTTTACAGTGAGGGTCAGCAAATTTTTGGTAAAAAGCCAGACAGTAAATATTTTCATCTTCGCAGACCATATGATCTCTATCACAACCATTCAACTCTGCCATGAAGGCATTGAAAGAGCCATAGAGAATAAGTAAAAATGAGGAATGACTGTTTCAATAAAACTTTATTTACAAAAACAGGCCACAGGTCTGGGTTGACTAGACCAAGCCTCAGTTTGGAGCTCTAAATAATTCCAAGTGTGGTAGCTATAAGACACAAATGTACTCATGTTATTTTCCAGCCAAAACTCTTTAATAGCTCCCTATAGGAAGAGCGATCAAAAACTACATTGCTTTGGGGCACCTGGGTGGCTCAGTGGGTTAAGCCGCTGCCTTTGGCTCAGGTCATAATCTCAGGGTCCTGGGATGGAGTCCCGCATCGGGCTCTCTGCTCAGCAGGGAGCCTGCCCTCTCCCTCTCTCTCTGCCTGCCTCTCCATCTACTTGTGATTTCTCTCTGTCGAATAAATAAATAAAATCTTAAAAAACAAACAAACAAACAAACAAACAAAAAAAACTACATTGCTTAAACGGAGACACTTTTGAGAATGTGAAAGAGAGTGCTATTATTAATTATACCAAGATGGCTGGTATAAATTAGAACCATTCCTGGCAAACTGGGACATGTGATCACACTATATATGGCCTATGGGATAAAGTCCAAATACATGAGGCTAGAATTCAAGGCCTTACATCTGATATTGTTCTATCTTTCCAGCCTTATGTCCCTATATGCATTCCACCTTCGTGCCCACTTCTGTATCTTTTTAAATGCTGATCCCTCCCTTCTTGGAAACTCCTTCTCCCCTTTTCCTGCCCACTGAGGTCCTACTTATCCAAGACTGTTCAGTTGTGAAGTCCATCCCAGGGTCTCAAACTCTGTCCTCATTTATAAAATTTACTACTGTCATTATTTACTATTATTTCAGTACTTAGCACAGTGTAATGCAACTAGGTACTACCCTCGCCTCCACTTGCTCTCATTGTCTTCCTCCTCCTTCTCTAAATAGGATGACCCTGGAGTGACAGTGTGGCTACTGTCTCGTGTTTTTTTTTCTCTGACTTTTTAGCTGAGAATCTAGTAGATAGACAATAGTTAATGAACACACCCTTCTGAGATTTTTGGTTGCACAGGCAATATAAATCCTCTAAAACATGCTTCAGTGAAATAGAGTTTATTACATTAGAGGCATTTCCTTATCTGGGAGTCATGCCTTTCAGGTATAGGAACGAATCTGAAAGCCTTTGGCACCAGGGTGGCTAAGTTATCAATCTCAGTCTCACTGTGTGATGTCTTGGTGTCTTTCCGTTCCCATATGCCCTCCTCAGCTCTCTGTTTTGTGTTCCACACTGCAAATGATTATCAGGCTTATCATTTTTTCTTTTCTTTATCATTAGTTCAACGGCTTGGAAGAGGTTAACAAAAGTCTCTGAGATGCAACTCCAAATTTTCGAAAGAGAAATGTAACTTTTGGTCTTGAATCAGTGTAGGCCCTCCTTTAACTAGCTGTAACCAGGGAGGGGCAGTGTTTTTTTAGAATGAACATGATTTTCATGGCTCCCTCCTATAGGTGACTGGTGAGAATTATAATGGACTAACATCTGGAAGTTTTATAGCATCCCTTATTTATAAATATGAATTTGTATAACCAGATATAAAGAAAATTCATATAAATACTTTGAAATAGGCAGTTTCTAAATTCATGGATGCATTACCAGTTCAGTCTAAAATCAGTTCATTAACTCAAATGGCCTTTCACCACTCAATGAGAAGACCTATACTCTGAGTTATAAGTATACTAATGTATGTTAACATGATTATATCTATAGATATTTTTACATATATGTAATATATATAATTTTACATACATGTATTCTATATACATATAATTTTACACATATATAATTTGTATATATTCTTTTTTTTATTTAGAGCTTTGGCCATCATTATTTTTCTATATATTTGTTTTCTTTCATTTTTCAAAGCTACTTTAAAGAGGGGTGCCTGGATGGCTCTGTTGTTATGCACCCAACTCTTATCTTAGTTCAGGTCTTGATCTCAAAGTTGAGAGTTCAAGCCCCATATTGGACTCCATGATGGGCTTGAAGTCTACTTAAATAAGTGCTACTTCAGAGAAAAGAAAATAGCTCTTTCCTGATAGGAAATTTTGCAAAAATACATTGTAGACATTGAATCATTAACTCATGTTAGTTGCTGGAGGATTTCTACAGAAAGTGACTTTTTGTTATAGTATTCAAAATATTGGACTTAAATCATATGTCTGTCTCCAAAACAAAATAATGAGGCTAATATTTATGCTTCTGTACTTTGGGACATGTTGAGTTCTGAAAGGCACTTAATAATTCTGTTGGTAGATAAAATTTGATTCTAATACTATATATGTGGAAAATGAATACAATACTATGCAATTTTTAGTTTCCTGAGGGGGAAAAAACCCTGTAGATGCTAACTGAATTGCTTCTGAATTTTCTGACAAATAACTTTTTAAAATATATACTAAAGTTGGGGCACCTGGGTGGCTCACTAGATTAAGCCTCTCCCTTTGGCTCAGGTCATGATCCCAGGGTCCTGGAATCGAGTCCCATATCGGCTCTCTGCTCAGTGGGGAGCCTACTTCTCCCTCCCCCTCTGCCTGCTTCTCTGCCTGCTTGTGATCTTTCTCTCAAATAAATAAATAAAATCTTAAAAAATACACACACACACACACACACACACACACACACTGAAGTGTTGCTATTTTGGCTTATTTTCTAACAAATGTATTACTAGTTTTCACTCCTAACTCACAAATGCACTGTTGACTAGTGAATAATGTAATTGTTAGATTTAAAATTACTGTTCATGAGGCACCTGGCTGGCTCAGTTGGTGGAGCATGCAAATCTTGATCTTGGGGTAGTGAGTTTGAGCCCCACTCTGGGTGTACAGATTACTTAAAAAAATTAAAGTATCTTTAAAAAATAAAGTTACCACTCAGAACTTATTTCGCTAAAATAAATAATTTTATTTTTTTTGGAAATGATTTTTTTTTGGAATTCTCATGTCTTCTTCTTAGAGAAAGTAAATGTGGACCTGACAAGGAGCAAGAAATTAAGATTTAAGTTCCAAGAGGTAGGGCATAGAGGTGTTGTTTTATAACCATGCAGAGCATGCCCCGTGTAGTAGATAGCAGCCCTGTGCCTATGATCCACACTCAGCGTCAAAGGCCAAGCATCCTGGGGCTTCTACCTGGGACGTGTAAAAAAGCTGCTTTGTGGGGCGTGTGGGTGGCTCAGTGGGTTAAAGCCTCTCCCTTCGACTCAGGTCATGATCCCGGGGTCCTGGGATGGAGCCCCACCTCGGGCTCTCTGCTCCTCAGGGAGCATGCTTCCTCCTCTCTCTCTCTGCCTGCCTCTCTGCCTACTTGTGATTTCTCTCTCTCTGTCAAATAAATAAAATCTTAAAAAAATTTTTTTTTAAAAAAAAGCTGCTTTGTCTATTTGCTTCCTCTGATGTATGAGCTCTGCAATTATTTTAGAGCTACATTTAAACTCCAAATGGAATTGGAAACATCTCCACTATCAAGCAGGCAACATCATTTGCAAACTCTCCAGATTTCATGCTATTATCTGGTATCTTATGGAGGAAGAAGATATCAATAATGCTGAAAGGGAGGCTTCTTGAAGTACTGCAGTTCTCACAGGGTGAATAATTCTAAAAAGCTGAGTCTACTTTGCCAGAGTACATCTCACTCAACAACACATTCATTCAACAAATATATGTTGGCATCTACTGTGTACTAGGTTCCATGTTAAGTATTTCTTTATCAAAGCCCTTATTGATTTCCCATCAACTGGAAACTCCCCAAGGGTATCACTGCTTTCAGAATCACCCTCTAGTTAGCTACATCATGTAGAATGCATAAGGCTTTGGCTGGGAAGAGGTAGATAGGTCTCACACATACTCATTATTAGAGAAATGATGGTGTCTGGATAAAAAGAATGCTACCCTAGAATGTGGGCAGAGAATGGAAGAAACTGTGAATTGAACATTGCCCCTTCTACACACTGGAAAGCCTGTCTCAGCACACATGGTAATTAATAGATCACCCATCACTATTACACTTGCATTTATTTATACAAATTATATCACATATATCTAGTAACCAAATAAATGAAGTAAATATTGATTTCACTTCAGTTGGAATCCACACTGCTGCCAGAGATTTCAGCGGTGAAATTCATGTTCTCATGTACTCAGCCCTAGAGTAATTCTGTTGAGGTAGCATTGACTATACCCGCAAACTTGACATCTGGAATTTTTAATACATGCATTAGTATGTTTAGTTTTCTTTTTTGTTCAGATGTGCAGAGAACAGGGAAATTCCTTAAAAAATATGAAGGAGCAAATGTATAGTCCTTCCTTGGTTGTACCCTGCTCATTAAATAATGCAGTCTTCCTATGTGTTTGCTTCCCATAATTCTCACCTGTGATGCAAACCCAGGTGACCACAGCAATACAACACAACTATTTACCGACCTTACTCGGCTTCGTCACTCACACCCAACTCAAATGCGAACTGGAGGCATGATAACATTAGGCATTGGATGTGAACAAGAAGTAGCCAGATTTCGTTTGAATGTCCACATCTCAGTTCTAGAGAAATGTTTAAATCGAGCTACAAGAGGTAACTGCTGGAAAGGTCCACTTTTGCACATGACATTCGCTTTCATGTTCTCTTTAGTGGCTACACAGCAGAGGTAAAAAGCTAGATACAATGACACTATATAGAAACTGAACAGCAGTTGTTTGGGAATAGAAAAACAATTTTCCAAGAACCCCTCTATCTTTATGTCAGGCTGATAAATATGGCATTCATTCTGAAAAGAGACTGCCTTGGTTTAAAAGCTGTGTGCTACGTGACAGGTGGTTGGGACTGGTACTTTTGATTCTTGTAAATCCGTAGAGATGAATGTTAATTTACATAAAAGGGGTGGAGTGGATCAAACATGGAAACCAGTTTAATTTTATGACTCCCAATGTATTATATGTTAATTTTCAAACATATTGAAATAACACCTACAGAGTCCAGACAGACTCTCCAGAAAGCACAATCTTGAAATATGTATCAGCTTCTGAATCTTCTGTACATCTGTTCTGTGGGTTCATAGAAGACAGATTTTAGGCTAACTATTCATTTTTTAATGTTAATTTGATTTTATAGTAATGAATAGATTAGAAATATGGCTCATTCTTTAATATATTATTTTCATTCATTGCTCTATAACAACATGCATTTCTAGGTCTTAGGCTAGCTTAATCTTCAACTACTGATTTTTTAAAATTGTGTCCTGATTGTCCTGATTCAGATTAATTACCAGAGATACTCAACATCTTTTGTTATTCAAATTTATGCCAGTAGAAATCTCTCTTTATTAAATATGTACAGAAAACTTCTGAAAGTTAAAAAGAAATCCATATTAGAATACTACAAACTCTATACTGAAATAATTTTTATTTTTTTTATTTTTTTTTTTATTTTTTTTTTTTAAAGATTTTATTTATTTATTTGACAGAGAGAAATCACAAGTAGATGGAGAGGCAGGCAGAGAGAGAGAGAGGGAAGCAGGCTCCCTGCTGAGCAGAGAGCCCGATGCGGGACTCGATCCCAGGACCCTGAGATCATGACCTGAGCTGAAGGCAGAGGCTTTAACCCACTGAGCCACCCAGGCGCCCCTGAAATAATTTTTAAAAAGTGAAGAAATGATTTTTAAAAAGTCTAAAATCTACATAGCCTTGAACATTAATGTGTTTTATCTTCCTTTCTCTCTCCCCTGACTTCCTGCTACAAAGTATAAACACACAAAAATTATCGCCATTAGAGGTAACCACAGCACCAAGTCTTTACTTTGAAAACTGAAATAAAAGGAAAGAATTAAGAAAACATTCTCTGACACTGTATGAATTACCTTTCTTAGTAATTAAGGAATCCTGGTTAAGTAACACCTCCATCACCTCGGATAACAACCATGGGGGGTGTGTGTGTGAGTGTGTTTGTGTGTATATGTAGGGGTGTGTGTGTGTGTGTGTGTGTGTGTGTGAGTGTGTGTGTAGAACATTTAAAATCTATTTTCTTAGCAACTTTCAAATGCACAATATGGCATCGTTAATGATGGTCAACATGTTATACATTAGGTCCTTAAAACTTACTTATAGCAAGAAGGTTTTACCCTTTGAATAATATCTTTCCTTGCCCCCCATTCTCCAGCGCCTGGAAACTACCATGGTACTGCCTGTTTCTATGAATTTGGCTTTATTATACTCCACATGTAAGTAAGATCATATAGCTTTTGTCTTTCTCTGACTGACTTATTTCACTTAGCATGATGCCCTCATGTCCTTATCCATGTTGTTGCAAACGACACAATTTATTTCTTTTTCATAGCTGAACAATAATTCATTGTGTCTGTATATCAGTGTGTATTGTATAGACCACATCTTCTTCTTTTTCTATTCACATACACATTTTGAGTCATCATTTTGTACATCTTAAACTTACACCATGTTGTATGCCCTTTATATCTCAATAAATCTGGCAGGGGGAGCCCTAGTTGTGGAGAAGTCCTTCTCTACAAAAGACCTCCAGCCAGTAATTACAGAATAACAGAATTAGAAAAATTACCATTTTGCAAACCATAATGAGATAATTGAGATACCAGTTACCCGTGGATTCTAGATCCACTTGGGAGAAACAGGAATATTTGACCCTCTTTGTTGATCCTACTGATCAAACTTAGTGTCACTTAAAACTTAAAACAGGATAAGCGGATATGCTTCCTCATATCCTGAAGTAGGAATCAATGGGCACCATCTACAAAACATTTTTGCTAAGTTATTAAACCTGAATACAGTCAAATTTTTAGATCTAATTTTCAGTTTGCAAAAAGTACGGAGTGTATGAATAAGATATGGAGCAGATGACCCACTTTGAACTTGTAGCAAGGAAGAAAATAAACTTGGTTTTGATAAAAACACTGAGATAGTGGAGTTGTTACTTACAGCATTACTCAGCCTAGAATGACTAATACATTGCTAAGCTCAGAGTTTGGTATTTAGTCGCAATAGGAATTAAAAGATAGGTCTACTGCCTCCCCAAGGTATGCTTTATATAACATCTATTTTCTGTATGCAAAGCATTATAAGCATTATCAGAGTACACACAAAGTTTGAATTAATAACAACACCTTTGCCAATTCTCTAAGAATATTAATAATGTTGTGCCCATTTTTATAGCTTTGTTTGTATCCTATCTCCTTATGGTTCTTTATTAAGAAAATTGATTATAATTATAATGAAAATTATCTATTAAACTTGCTTTCCCATATTTATCCTTTATTATAACATTTAAAATTTAGAAGTTATCTTTAAAGGAAATACATATTTATACAAAGATTAGGCCTTGGTCCTAGTAATCAGAATCTACTTTGCTGAGTCTCCATTGGATTTCGAACCAACAGAAATGTCATTTCATTTCCAGGTTCTGTCATTTGACTAACTTGAAGGACTAACAACTTGAAAAAATTCCATGGTTCTGAAACATTACAAATACATATATTCGTATGTTCTGAAAATAGATGTGACCATGAATTTTAAGGATTGTTTTCTTACATATAGACACATACATATGTGAAGGTTATCAATGTTAATCTACAAAAAAATTAAATTTTATGTTGGATTGTATGGTCTTTCTTGATTTGCGTTTTGTCTTCTGGACACGTGTTTGTTTCCATAAGTACAGAGTATATTTTTAAATGGAGACCTTATACCTAAATGACAGTACTCAGTCTATTGCATGTGGGTGTCCAAATATTACCTATGAAAATATATTTTTCCAGATTTGCATTCAACGTAAGATTAAAGTACAACATTGAACCAGTTTTAACCAACTTGGAAGCAGTTCTTTGCTGAAAAACAATTTTCACTTATTTGGAAATGTTGTTCCCTCAAGGAAACTAAGTAGCATATCCACAACATCAACTTTCTCATAAAAAGAACTGGAAAAAGTGCTTTTATTTCATGGTGATTAAAAACCATATGCTAATTTCTTCATTAAGATATGTAAATTTCTTCTGATTAACCAAATCTCAAACTTTCAGGGCATGCTATGGTGAATGTTCATAACAAAATATCTTCTCCAGATATTTGAAGACCCTTGTGTGTACATTTATGACTTTCAAGGTAAATGTTTATCAAGTAGCAATGGTCCTGTAAAGCAAGTATAATTTCACACCAAAATGCTTATCTGACTTTATTTTTTTCTCCATCAGGAAGTTTGGACTAAATTATCATATTAAATATCTTTATTTAAGGGAGTGAGCCATTATTAATAAAACTACCAAATATTCGCTTATAGAGAGCACTACCTTCCTGAAGGACAACCTGGTAATACCTATCAGAGGCAAAATTTTGCATACCTCATAACCCAGATATTCTACTTGTAGAAATGTATGCTAGTGAAATAATTTAAAATGTGCCCAAAGATTTCACTAAAAGCATGTTCACTACAGCATTAAATCTGAATGTTCAAGGAAAGGGTAAGTTATGTTCCAGAAATTCCACATACAAACTACACTGTCATTAAAACAAAGCTCAGTTTTGTAAAAGCAAAGTCTTTGTTAAGGAAAGAGGCTTCTAATATATTATATATTATTTAATGTGAATTAAGGTTGCAAAGCAGTATTAGGGTGTGCTTCTTTTTATGAATAACATGCCTACTTGTGTGTGTGCACCTGTGCGAAAGTATTTATCTGCAAGTATACATACAAAAATACGAACAACTGTTTTCTACATTGTGTGAGTATATGTCACATTCTATGTTTTTTGTTTGCCTTGTTGTTGTTGCTTATAAGCATTTTTAATACCATTAACAGGTATTCCTTATGAAACTAAAATTAGAACGAAAAAATCCATAGTATTTTACAATGTAAGAAAAATGAACATTCATGAAATGTATTATTTTGAATCATACATAGGTTTAAAAATGTTACATATTGTACTCTGTGTGTACTTCAGGCTAATATGAATCAATCTGTCCGTTGTCCTTTTTGGGTGCTCTGCATTCAAGCATTCCTATATTAATACTACAGAAGTAAGAATGGGCAGAGAATCTGCTTGTAATTTAACATCACTACTTTCTATTTGCTTAACCTTAGATAAGACACTCAGGTTTTCTGGATGTCAACAAATTTGTTTGCAAAAGAAACATAATAATATCTATTTCACAGAGTTGCATAAATCAAATGAATAAAGGAGTATAGTGTTTATATACTATCTGGCTTTTGATCAGTGTATATCAAAAGGTCTAACAGAACATAGTATATGACATGGCCCATATTTTCCTGAATTTATAATCAGTAGGGAGTTTAAATATTTAGGCTCTTATTCTAAACACCACACACCATACAATTCTTACACTGTCAAATTCATAAACCACAGTTTTCCTAAGGATGTAGATTTTTTAAAAGATCTAATCAAAGAGCTTAATATAAAGTACAGACATTTGTGACATAATAAAGGGGAAAAAACAACACACACACTGCTGCATACATTCTTTGAGTAATTAATTTGTCCTAGTAACTCGGAACAAAAATTTAGAATAGTGTTTCCACTAGTAAGGAGACTATTCACCTAATGAAGTAGGATAGTTTGGCATGAAGTGGAAAGACAGAATGGAGTGTCCAACATCTCCTAAGCTTTTAAGGGATTGCAAACTAGATCTTTCTCCCCCCCCCCTTTTTTTTTTAATTTTATTTATTTATTTGACAGAGAGACACACACAGCAGCAGAGGGAACACAAGCAGGGGGAGCAGGAGAGGGAGAAGCAGGCTTCCTGCTAAGCAGGGAGCCAATACAGGGCTGGATCCCAGGATCCTGGGATCATGACCTGAGCCAAAGGCTGACGCTTAATGACTGAGGCACCCAGGCACCCCTAGATTTTTTTTCCTTATTACAACATATTTAACCCTCAAAATTACCCTAGATATCTTAGTCTCAATTTTTAAAGTAAGGACAAGAAGTCTCAGAGAAATTCAGAAACATGCACAAGATCAAACAAAATGTTATAAGGAGGAGAGGAACCAGGATTTAAACCTAAATCAGTTCAGCTCTACAGCAGGCTTTCTTCATAGTGTCTCAAGCTGCCACAACAGTAAGGGACATAGTGGGGACAAATGTAAGAAAACATTTCAGTTTAATCCTAGAGATATTACTTTTATTACTTAAAGAGATATTTCTTTGATATCTAGATTAACTAGAATGGCTATATAATTAGGGGTGAATAACACTGTGGTTTTACACAATCTTTTAGCTAAGTCTATTGAAAGTATACCAATTTATGGCTAAGACACAATGTTACAGGGTTGAAAGGCTATAATCTATATGATTTCAGATTTGAAGACACTGTCTTGATTCTGAAAGGATTACCAAAAATAATGTATTTTCGTTACATATTGTAACACACACACACACACACACACACACACACACACTTCTCCCTACTAGCTTCTATATCTAAGCATGGGAATTCAAGCCTCCTTGTTTCTTGATAATAACACCAAAATATGTACCATGAATTTTCAAGGGATACACAAGTATTTTTGAGTTAACTTCAAGATCACGAATCTGCACATTATCTCACCCACTAACATCCATGAAAACATTTGCAAATTATAGTTGGTTTAATTCGTTAATTGAATTCATAGATGCTTGCCAAATCAATTTTTTCCTTACCAATTTCTCTAGTGTTAAAACTGTTAAATGCTTTCAATTCACATTCCGTAATTTCACCATAAACTCAATTTATAGTCTTCAGAGTTCTTCCAAAGATGGAAAACATTTAGATAAATATTTCCAAAACTTTTGGTACCTAATAAATTGATTTATTTCAATTGTAAATTTTCTCCCAAATTAGAATCTTATTGTTAAAGATTCATCAATTTTATTTTTAATTTTTTAGAGATATGAGTTATTTATATGAGAGAGAGATCATGAACATCATGAAGGGGCAGAGGCAGACAGAGAAGCAGGCTCCCTGCTGAGCAAGGAGCCTGATGTGGGACTAGATCCCAGGACTCCAGGATCATGACTTGAGCCAAAGGCAGATGCTGAAACAACTGAGTCACCCAGATGCCCCAAAGATTCATCAAATTTAAAGAAACAACAAAGAGAAGACTTATTTCACCAGTTTCTGAGAGATCCAATAGTATAGGTCTACTCAGGAGACTCATTAGAACTGTGGGCAGTCAATACTCTGGATAAATCTATTACAAGTGCAGTACAATTATTTTACAGAGATACTAGGGACAATATATTATTTACTTTTCCTGAATGGAGAAAACATGAAATAAATTTGTAAAATATTAACATTTTAATTTTAGGATTTTGTTAAAAAATTTGCATTAGTTGGCTCTGATCCAGGCACTTTCTTCTTGCATCCCAGAATTTGAGCATTTCCCAACAACAGAATTATATACAAACTCCTTCAATTCTTTACCTTATTGATATTCAAGCCCTCTACCCAACAAAAAAAGAAAATATGTTAACTTCCTTTACAATGTCAGCCAACGGCTATTTCGGGAGACTATCCCTTCTCTAAATCCATCCACAATCCACCCGTACCTCAAGGCGCAGCACTCCTTTAAATTTTATCACTTACTTCCCTTAAGATATGATCCTTGTTGGACCTTTGTAATTCTGGTATGTTTTATACTCTGCTTTGCATAATCATTATGTATTTTCTTATCTGAACCATCAAGAAAATAAGCTCCATAAGAATAGATACCTTTCGGGGCACCTGGGTGGCTCATTGGTTAAGCCTCTGCCTTCAGCTCAGGTTGTGATCTCGGGGTCGTGGGATCGAGCCCCGCACTGGGCTCTCTGCTCAGCGGGGAGCCTGCTTCCCCCTCTCTCTCTGCCTGCCTCTCTGCCTACTTCTCTTCTCTCTCTGTCAATAAATAAATAAATCTTTAAAAAAAAAAAAGAATAGATATCTTGTCCATTTTGTTCACCATTGTCTCTCTAGGCCATATTAGTCTCTTTTACAATGCTAGAATCTTAATAAATATTTGTTGATTGCCTAGATAACTGTTTTTCTGATATCCTTGGTACAAGAATTATGTCTTGATCAACGTTGTGTCCTCCAAAGTACTTACCAGAGTTTTTGTGGAAGTAATTATCCAAGGAGGAAATGGTAAATTGAAGATGTAAGAGAACTGCTAACCCTAGTTTTAATGAAACATAAAATTTTACTGTAGGAATGCTTATACTTTAGAAATGAGTGTGTCAGTCATTTCTAACCAAATTTGAGTTATGGACACTTCCATAATTCATATATGATAATATAATAAAATGGATCAAAATATCACCTCCCCCTAAATTTTATGAAGACTATGTAAAGTATAGCAAACAAGATATAATACATTGACTTGATAACCAGAAACATCACAATAACCTTGAGTGTTGCACATTCTCACTCATAGAGGAATGTCCTCCTAGATAAACTTGAAAAAAGTGCCTGAAGCAGCCTCACCACTTTTGAATTCCAGGAAATGATTTTCTGTGTTTGACAAAATCAATGCTTTAGTTTTTCATTTTTTGAGATATTTAGAAATAAAAATATGCAAAACACTCAGCTTTGCATTTTTCCCCACTGTGAGCCCAAACCAGTAAAAACTGTTTTTCATTCTCTTTTATTCTTTACTCTGTTGTATAAAAGTGAAATTCATCTGTCCATTGGCTACTCTCTATAGCTTTCTCTGTTACAGGCACATGTAACTGACTTTATAGCTTAAAAAATGGTATTTTTTTATATATTGCTATCCGCTAATAATTAGGTCCAAATAGTCCCATCAGCTTTGAAGTGGTCTGGCCATCTGAACCCTGCTCCCCAACCCTAGAAGCTGCCTCTGCAATTTCAGTCACATTTCCCTTGGTGCTTTTGAACCAAAAAACTGTGCTTTCGGCTCATCTGACCTGACTAAAATGAGAAAAAGCACAAAATCTCCAGAGAAGGTGTGTCTTAACAAGATTTCAGCCCCAATTCCAGCCACCAAGGGGGTTTAGATAAGGCTTAGATACACAGTTCATCCTTTGGATTCTTTCATCCAACTCCAACCTTGGAACCTTTTGTGATTCCTTCACCTCTATTCACTTCACAGGATTGGGTCCATCACTAATCATAATATAGGATTTTGCTTAGAAGTTTGATCAGCTTTAAAGTTTGCTCTAGCTCAGCACAGACCATACCCTTAGCGCTATAGGACGACAGGATAAAGGGATTCTTTGCCCTACACACTCTAGGATTTAATTGAACCAACTATAAATAGCCATTCTAAGCAGAAAGGAAACACTCATGGCATTACCTTGAAATATATCATTTTAAGATTTCCTTGAGCTCTTTATGAGGGAGGAAAATCATATCTTCTCACTGATGAATCTTAGTTCCAACGAGTAAAAGTTCACCTCAAATCCAGTGGATTGTATGTTAGTATTTTTAAGGCCTTTTACAAATTTCAGGTAGCTTAAGATTATAGGGAATGATAGCAAGTAGAATCTGTACAAGCAATTAGAAAACATCCACATTTTGAAAACTGTGTTTTAAAACACACTGGAAGTTAAAGAAGTTAAAAAGGCTGCTGTCTGGGGATGCTAAATAATTTATTTAGCTAAATAGCACAGAAATAAATCAGATGCCATATATATATATATATATATATACACACACACACACACACACACACACATATATATAAAACAAAAGGAGGGAAATGCTCTGAGAGAGATATATATATGTATATTATATATATATAGTGATATATAATATATGTTGTTACATATATATTATATATATATATGTGAATATGTAAAGTACTAACATAATTATGAGAGAATAGAAACCATGATTATGGACCCAGAAAGGTAAGAGGAAATTTCTATTTTGGAACATTTCTGACAGTCTAAACTAGGCATATTTATGATAAAGGGGAAATTTGGGAAGACTAGCCAGTGTCCTAGTTTAAGAATTTTTAATTCTGTTTGATCAGTGTTTCCCCTCTACCTAGGTTTTTAGAAGGAATATTTGAAATATATTGACATGCTGAGGAACAATGCTCAGTATTCTGTCAACAGTTGTTCGAGTTCAAAAGAAAAATGTAATAAAGCAAAGCCAAGGACCATGTACATTTTTATTTCTAATTTTGTCTAAAAACAGAAAGATTAAGCATTGACTTTGGCAAACACAGGGAGTGTTTTCCCTGGAATTCAGAAACCCTGGACAAAATCATGAAGTGTTAATTGAACCATGACTGGAAGAAAGCAAGCCATGAAAAGCATAATAATGGCCTGGTTCATTAATTAATTCATCATAGATTCTAATGTAATCCAAATGATAGCAGGGATTCAGTAATTAAACAGTAAATGTCCCAATCAACCATTGTAGGCAGAAAATTTAAAATTCACAGAAAGAGCCAAGAAATTGTGTAAATTAAGAATTCACTTCTAGGCTTCTGTAAGAAATGATATTTCCCATACAAAATGACCAAAAATTTTACTTCATGCTCAGAGATCACATAATAAATATAGCTTACCTTTCAAAAGAAACACTTCTAGGGATGGAATGATCGGAGTATGCTGATATTACTATTGGGGAAGATACAAAGTACATGAATTACAACCTAAGCTCTCTTAACTGACCTGGCCAGATTAATCAAAGCTCCCTGATTTCTCTGTAAAGCATACTGACTGCTGTTCACAGTCTGTCGACCAAGCATGGCTAACAGGCAAATCTATGGCATACCATACTCTTCCACTCCCACAGCTGGGTTGCATGCTTAGCAAGAATAACGTTTTGCTTGATTCCAAAAGTTTTATGCAGCTTTGCCCTTATTATTATAATTAATGAATTAAATATTTTATAAACCTATGAAATTATGTCTGCAAAAAGGAAAAGTTGTTTCTATAAAACATAAGTTGCCTTTTTTGTAAAAATTCAATAAGGAGCATTAGTAAACTTTTTGGTGAAGATTAGTTCTGTGTTAAGACTGATAAAAGATGAGAAAAATATGAAAGGAATCTAATGTCAGATTGCATATCAAATGGTTGTGAGTTTGGGCTTCACACACGAAGAAAGAAAATTGAAAAAAAAACCAAGAAACAAAAAACAAAGTAGAAACTGTAGATACATTCTGAAGGCTGGTTTACCAGTGTTAGAGAACCTAGCACTCCATTAGGTAGACTGTGTCCTTGGGTTGAAAAATTGACAAAATAATGTTTATTAGTGAGTTCAAAATTAACGTAAGATGCTTACAGTGTGAATTTTATCAGTTTTAGTAATTCCCTGTTTTATTTGATTTTTTAAAAAATATTTGACCAACTACTTAATCCCAATTACACTGGATTTTTTTTTTTTTTGATTCAACCATAAGTGCCTTCAAACAGTGGCATCATAAGCACAGACCTGCCATTGCTGCACAAGAAGAAGTTTTAGAACCAGTTTATCCTGTTTCCTTAAATACATGTGTTAAGATTAAGAACTGAGGGGCGCGTATTAAGATTAAGAACTGAGGGGCACCTGGACGGCTCAGTGGGTTAAAACCTCTGCCTTCAGCTCAGGTCATGATCCCAGGGTCCTGGGATTGAGCCCCACATTGGGCTCTCTGCTCAGCAGGGAGCCTGCTTCCCCCTTTCTCTCTGCCTGCCTTTCTGCCTACTTGTGATCTCTGTCAAATAAATAGAAATTAAAAAAAATAAAAAATAAAAAAGCTATTAAAAAAGATTAAGAACTGAATTCTTTTTTAAGACATTCCTGAAAATGAATAACAGAACACACTCTAGTATTCTTTACAGTTTATTGCATTTAATCACATACAACCAAATATATAGCATTCCACTTACAGAACATGGCTGGAGCCATTTTGAAAGCCAAACAACTACTTTATTTGGTAAAGAACCCATTCCAAGAACTGTCATTTATAGATCCCCAAACTGAAGGAATGGACCATATTTCAGAGACTGGTGGATATACCCCTAAATCTGTTTTCTTTCTCTTTGGCTATGCATTTACACTGCATTCCATCACCCTCCCTTGTCCTAGGAATGGCCACATGACTAAGTTTTCTCTAATGGGATGCAAGCTGGAAAGCTATCTGATCCATAAAAACCTTCATTCCATGATTTTCTGTGCCCCTCTCCCTGACACTAGTGAAAAGCAGATGAAGCTATGCCTCCAGGAGTTCTCAGCGTGAACACCTATAATGGACAAATTCTTGAGAGAAAAATAAACTGTCTTGTTGAAACACGGAATTTTGTGTCTATTTTTTACAAAAGCTAGCATACTTCTAATTCTGATTATCATAGATAAAATTGGTCTCCTCTCAACATAGAGTTGTGTTCTTTATAGAACTGTGTCTTAATGAAAAGTATTTCTGAGTAGGGGAGCTATATGTAACAGGCACAAGAAGACTGCATAGTGGTTGCATACATAGCAGTTTTTGTAGAGAGGCTCAAGTGATTAATTCGTGAAGTCTTATTCTTAGGAATAAAAATACTACTATAGGAGAAAGATGGAAACACAACTTAGGATGAGGAGAAAATTCATGGATTAAAGAATGAGATGTCTGCTTGTCTCATTACGGATGATGATACTTGATCATTAGGTTTAAGTACGGTTCTCAAATTTTCCCTTTTTAAAGATACTTCCCTTTGTAGATAAAAATTAAATTGCATGTTAATGGGGGAATACCTAGAGATTGTGTGAATATCCTTAAATAAAGTGTTGACCCAGTGATTTTAGTATCCACTGATAATTCTTGACTGAATTAATTATGACTATTATGCATGTGAAAATTTGACTTTCTATTTTTTTTTTTCATTTTTGTCCATAAAGTATGAGATGTCATTCCTCTGTTAAAGGCAACTTCCCCTCTTCACACTGGCTTAAAAAGATTTCGGATCCATATAGACTCATGCATTTTGTATTAAGTATTTCCATTATTCATTTTGATGAATAATTGTCCTAAATTTGACCAGGTAAAACACCTTCAAGTTAGTTTCTGTCTTGTTTTGAAATTGGTCCATCAATTTTCAGCGATTCCTTCCTTTGTGGATCAAGATGTTCCAGGTTCGATTCGCTCTTTCCCAACTTAGCCATGAAATGAAACAATTCTCGTAAGACCAGTGATTCCTTCTAATGGTAAGGAGTACTTGGGAACCAAGACCTGGGGCTACATGTGCTAATTGCTACTGGGTATGGTTGATTTTAAGATGTACTCTTATGCAAAGGAAAACCAATGGATAGATAACAGGAAGATATTTTAAAATCATGATTTCATGCTAATTCATAGATTTCCTTTCTAATGGATCCCATTTCTCTTGCCTAAAATGATAACATATTTACCAATCTTATAATATATATTAAATGTTTTGAAACAACTACTCCATCACCAAAAACAAGCCTGCTAAATAAAGTGCATTTCTTTTTTATCCTTAGATTATAATCCCATGAAAGTATACAAATGAATACTGCATTCAAAACACATTTAAGTCTTTTGCAATACATTTGATTAAAAAGTTGGCTTTGGTTTTTATTTGTTTCCATCTTAATGTTTTCTTTACTCCATTATTGTTCATTTTTTGAATGAATAAAAATTATTATGGAGAAAAAGGAAAAATTATATAAACTGATATACTCAGAGAAGTCCCATCTTCTCTAAATTCTGTATTTCATAATAACACATGCTCATATAAAGATAGCACACTCTAGAAGCATGCATATATATATGCATTTTCTAAATAAATATATGATTATTTATGTGTTTGTATGTGTAAAATATTTTTTTAAGTAGGCTCCACACCCGGTATGGAGCCCAGTGAGGGGCTTGAACTCATGATCCTGAGATCAAGACCTGAGCTGAAATCAAGAATTGGACACTAATCAACTTAGCCACCCAGGTGCCCCAAGAATGATATCTTCTATACATAAGCTTTTGAACTCTGCTTTGTCTTTTAAGAAAATATACTGGAAATCCCTATTTACTGCGTAGTGGAGATTTAGCCATACTTTTAGGGGACGGAAGGACCAACTGTATAGGACTCCACTGAATGTGTATTTAAGTTGTTTCAATATTTTTGTGTTTACAAAATCCTGCAATGAATAAACTCATCAAAATGATGTTTCTCATCATTTTGAGTACATATGTGTGTGTGTGTATGCTAGAGTGTATATATATATATATATATATATATATATATACACACACACACACACTAAGTTTAGAAACTTAGCCTGAATATATATATATGTATAGATAGATATATAAAACTTAGCCTGAAAAAAATATATATGAATATTATATAGAATGGATATTAGTTCCATTGACAGATGCATGGATAAAGCAATATATATATACATACACACACACACACACACATATATATATGTGTGTGTGTGTGTGTGTGTGTGTGTGTGTGTGTGTATAAAAAATGGCTAAGTTTCTAGAGGTAGGACTGTTGGGTCAAATAATAACTGTATAGAGAAATAGAGAGTGTGGTAAGATTTGACCAAGTTCTTTCCAATGTGGATGATACCACTTTACACTCTCACTAGAGAGGTATGAGTTGGCCTATTTTCTTAGGGCCCTATTAGCAGACAGCTAAGCTTTTCAAATTTTTGCCAGTTGGAAAGGTGAAAGATAGACTTCCTTTTTTTTTTTTATTTGCATTTTTGTCACTATGAACAGAGTTAACTACTTTTTCATCTAAGAGCCTTTTGTATGTCTTTAACTATGTCAAATGACTATTTTTGTCTTTTGACTATTTTATGGGCATTGGGTTTTCCTTATTATATAAAAATAATATTTTAAACTTTTTAAAAAGATTTTATTTATTTATTTGACACAGAGAGAGAGAGATCACAGTAGGCAGAGGCAGGCAGAGAGATGGGGCGGGGGAGTAGGTTCCCTGCTGAGCAGAAAGCCCTATGAGGGACTAGATCCCAGGACCCTGGGATCATGACCTGAGCCAAAGGCAGAGGCTTAACCCACTGAGCTGCCCAGGTGCCCCTATAAAAAATAATATTTTAAGAGATTTTAGCACTTATTTTGTGACATAATTTAAAAGTATTTTCTTCATGTTCATCATTGGCCTTTTAACTTTGAATTGTTAATATTTGTTATACAACATTTCTTTATATTATACAAATTTATCAATTTAAAATATTTTGAGTCAGCCAAATTATAAATGAATTCTAGTATGTTTGCTTCTAGTACATGTGTGATGGATTAAAAAAATATTGTACTACGTAGATGCACCTGGTGTTAATTTTTATGTACAAGAACGGGTGTAAATGTAAATGTATCTTTTTATTAAGACTCCCTTTTAGTGTTTTGAAATGCTACTTTAACTACATAAAAAAATTGTATACAATTAGTCTTTTTCATCTCTTTCATTTTTTCAGAGCTATGTATACATATTTATATCTCTATATGTGCATTTTTCATTTGGCCCCAATAAAATACTTGATAATTCTTATTGAAATCAGCTGATTTATAGTTTAATCAAGTGAGAACTTACAACCTTTTGAGAAATCCTATCTAAGAACAATATCTGTCTGCCCATTTGTACAAACCTACATTTTTTAAGGTGGTTGTCTATGCAGTAATAGCTGATTGATACAGATGACTTGAACTACATACATTAATTTTCTATTTTATTATCTTATTGATTTATTATATTGTTTGAGTTATTTTTAACATTCAGTCTCTTGAATTTTCTAGGTATACTATTATATATCATTTGAAAAAAATTTACTTCTTCAGTTCTACATTCTTACATGCGTTATCTTAATTCCAATGGATAATAATCTCCTAGTGTGAAATAATTGTGGAAATAGGAAATATCTCTGCCTAATTTCTCAGTTTAGTGGGAATGCCTCTAGAGTTTCCCCAATAAGGATGGTAATGGCTTTAGGACTGAGATATTCCTATTTCATTAGGTTAAGTATCCATCCATTATATTATTACTGAATGTGTTTGTGGGAAATGGGTGTTAAATTTTTTGGAGAATTTTTCAATATTTATGGAAATATTCATATGATTTTCCTTCAGATCTATTAATGTGATGAATTATATTAACAGATGTTCTGATACTGAACATCTTGCATTCCTGAAATAAATCTTGGTGGGCCATTTTGTATAATTATCTTAATATGGTATTGAATTCTGTTGCTACTATTTTATTTAAAACTTTTCCACAAACATTTGTAAATGAGGTTAATTTGCAGGTTTCCCCCTATCCTGATAGGGCTTTAATTTCAATGTTACAGTTGTATCATAAAGAGATTTAGGAAGTTATGTCATCCTATATTCCGTAAAAATGTAGATAGCTTTGGTATGGTATGGTATTTGAAGAGTCCATAGCATTCCTCTATAAAACCATCTGGGCTTATTGCTTTGTATGGTATAGTTCTTTGATAAGATCTTTCTGAGAAGTAGTCTCTTTATGTAAAACTTTCTCAAAGATACTGAAAAGGGGGTGGGATTATGGACATTGGGGAGGGTATGTGCTTTGGTGAGTGCTGTGAAGTGTGTAAACCTGGTGATTCACAGATCTGTACCCCTGGGGATAAAAATATATGTTTATAAAAAATTAAAAAATAAAAAAATTAAAAAAAAAGATACTGAAAAATAGTACACATTTCACAAACGGGTTAAATCTTCCCTTCTAATAAAAAAGTATAATGCTACCTGTATATACAGAAGCCACCACTAGTGTAAATGCAGTAACGGCAATGGAACACGCATTTGCCTAAGACATACACCGATGCTTAACGGTGACTATGAACTACGCAATAAAAAGTATTTAAAGTAATGGAATCCACAGAATGAAGTGTAATTCCAAAGGCTAACAGTAAAACTTCAGAGCCATGAAGCCTCTATGCTGGCAAAAACTGACATTCCAGCTTTCCATCCTCCTTAGGAAGCATGGACATGCAAATGTGATACTTCTGAACATCCATGAAGGTCATACAAGGATGTTTTGATACACCAAAAGTAAAATTGTGTCCTTACTTGATAGGAAATTTTTCAAAGGTTTTGTTAGAATTGTGCATCTCTACCAGTTTCCTCCGACCTAAAAACATCACTGCCGGGGTACCTGGGTGGCTCAGTTGGTTAAGCCTCTGCCTTCGGCTCAGGTCATGATCTCAGGGTTCTGGGATCAAGCCTCACATCGGGCTCTCTGCTCAGCGGGGAGCCTGCTTCCTCCTCACTCTCTCTGCCTGCCTCTCTGCCTACTTGTGATCTCTGTCTGTCAAATAAATAAATAAAATCTTAAAAAAAAAAAAAAATCACTGCCTCAGGGGTACTCTAAGCTCTAAGTAAACTTTCTAAATGGTTCCTAAATGTGAGAAGGAGGAGGAAAAGAGAGACTAGATCATTGTCTGCAGAAAGGGAGGGGTGCACAGAGAGGAAAGTGGATAGGAAGCAATACAGTTCTGACTTCCCCAAGAATCTTGTAGGAGAACCCTATACAATACTGAAAAATACTGAAATATCCTATCAACTGGATTTATTCAAGTAATTTCTTTTCTTTCTTTCTTTTTTTTTTTTTTTTTTTTTGGAGAACAGAGGGAGTGTCTGGATAGCTGCTGTGTTACAGTGTTAATTTAAAAACATATAAAATGTACAATATAATCCGATCAAATACTCTTACTGAAATAGGGACAATTGTTGGCAAGAGGGATGATTTCATTGCCTTTTCATAGATTAATATAAAAGAAAAGGCAATCTGTGTGTTTTAATTTTTAAATTAATATATATACAACATATGTGTACATATTTTATTTAGACTCTCTATATAACTGTGTGTATAGATAGATATCTAGATATTTGCATGTGTGCCATATATATATATATATATATATATATATATATATATATAT
>NW_026739562.1:1333950-1354421 GCF_022355385.1 Mustela nigripes
TATATATATATATATATATATATATATATATATATATATGTATATGAAACACCCACAGAGAAAGGAAGGAAAAGGGGGTAAAAACAACTAATGCTTGCTTTCAAGGAGCTTACAATTCACAAACGGTGACAGGCTTTTCAGTATGATGATACCAAGCAGCGCAAGATATATGCTAAATAGAATTATAAATATTATATAAAGGCAACACTAGTGAAAGGGGCGATTAATTTTGATTTGTGGAATAAGTAGAGGAACAAAGAGAACAAAGATAACTCTGTTACAATAAGTGCTCTCTGCTAAACCTGGAATAGTAGGGCTTTGCTGTGCA
Source organism: Mustela nigripes (assembly GCF_022355385.1). Classification (NCBI taxonomy): domain Eukaryota; kingdom Metazoa; phylum Chordata; class Mammalia; order Carnivora; family Mustelidae; genus Mustela; species Mustela nigripes. The sequence goes on from NW_026739562.1 coordinate 1,334,279, forward strand.
AAAATTTAGGCTATACAGGGAAGAGATGATGGAGATGTGTGTGTGTGTGTGTGTGTGTGTGTGTGTGTGCGCGCGCGCGCATTTGTGTGTGTGTGCATGTTTGGTGGTGTTTTTGTTGTTGAGGGGGAAGGGTTTGTTTCCACACTGACAAGTTAGAGATATGCCAAAATATCAGTTACTCCTATCTTATCGAGTTAGTTATCCCTTCAAAATTAAAGAAAACCTCCTATCAGACAGTACAAGGTCTTTGGCTAAAATTACATGGTTTGAATGTTGAGTGAAATGTTACAGAACTTGCTTCATTTTCTTCCAGCCAACATAACTAACATCTGTGGTATTGAGTTTCTTCTCCCTCTAGCTGGTCATATAGGACTAGATCATCTTCAGGTAGTGTTAAGAGGATATCCTCAACAGTTTTTCCTTTAACAAACTCCCCAGAGGTAGGGAACAAAATGGGGCAACCACTCTTCAGAAGAGTGTCAAAATCATTCAGGAATCCAAATAGGCTGTCGGAGTTCACAGGTTCTTTAATATGCACAACTACTATCTCCCTTTTAGCTTAATAAGAGGTTGTGTATCCTTACAATTAAAGATAATTGCAGAGTGTAAAAACTGCATTGTGATTATTGAAACTAAGAATGAAGCTTGGTGACTACAAGACAAAGATTTCATCAACTGAACACCTTGAGACACTGTAGCCTTCAAAATACAATTCCTCCCCTTTACAGCACTTTCTTTTTATAGAGTCCCCTGCTTTCTTTATTCCCAACAGAAATATGTTATTCAATGTCTTGATTGGGCTTTCCTTAAAAGTTTTTAAGTCCCTATGAATCAATGTTACTTCTCTATATCATTTAAAAGCTGAATCTGTTTTAAAATCAGGAGTCACTGCCCTTTCGTTTTATTGTTTCCTTGGAAACCCTGTCAACAATGTCTTGCTAAATCTCATCTTGTTGAATAATTCCTGTATCTTCCACTTAAAATGACTCGAGCGATAGAGAAAGCTGGGCTTAGGTACTATGAAATAAAAACACAGGAGTTGTTTTTACCTCATCAGGCAGAGAACTTCAATTTTGAGGCACTGCATTAGGAAACAATGATTTTGGTCTTGTTTTGGGGGTTTTGTTTTGTTTTGCATATTGAATTGCTGCTACAGCTTGATAAACATCATATTGGATGCTTCTCCCTGAGATTTTATATAAAAATTTGCAGAACTTACATAATTAACTAAAAGAATGGGAAGGAAGGTGGAGGAAATTGTGAAGAAGGCAGGTTAATTTTTCTTTGACAAATAAAGAGGGTAACCCCTATCATAAGTTTATATGAATTTATCAAAAGAAAAGTTAGATGCAGTTGCAGTGCCACAAGCCAAGAGCAGGTTCTCTTTTTTGAATGAAAAATGACTGTTCAGTAGAACAGCTTGGCAAGAAAGTAAATCTTAAAAAAATGTGGAGGAGGGTCATTCTTGAAACTGTGTTGGCTACTCATCGTTTACCCATAAGACATGATGAGCTTTGGTTACTGGAGAAGCATGCCGCAAGGTCTATCAAACTAAACACATTCAGTCAAGAAAGCAACAAAATTCAAGAAGAGGTAAGTAAGTAACCGAAAATAAAAATCTCCAAAGAAAGTTCATCTGGAAAAAATATCCACTGATAAGTAAACAAAATTCTGGGCAATATGCTAAACACCGTCAGTTCCCAAGTGAATTAGTCATCTCAGTGTCCTATCCAACTTGTTGGTCAATGGTAACACTTCAAACTATTAAGCTGAGTTTGTGGAGATGCATATAAATTAGACACTGATTTGGGCTTAATTTATTCATTTTCTAAATAATATGCAAATTTGTGTAAACCTGGATTTTAAAATAAGATTTACAGGCTGTAAACCCTGCAATCTGACAATTTACATGTTAATGTGGTAATTCAATTCAGCAAACATTTATTGAACTCCTAGGAAAGTACTGTGCTGCGTGTTACGGGAACATTACCTATGCCATTTAGGGAACATACAACTAAGAGGTGAGATAGGCAGAATAAAGTCTAATTTTGCTCCTGACATTATAACCACATTAGCAGCTAATGCAAAACAAGATAACAAATGCAACAACTAGCATTTTGCAGGTGTCTTTTTTCTTTATATTACAAATCTTTTAGTGTGGACATCCCTGTTACAACTCCGTTGTAGCTTTGGGGTTGGGAATTGAAAACAACTTATTATGCTTTCTTTCTTGCTTAAATTAGTAAATTTTCTCTACTCTGGGTCAGCTATATGTTAGCCACTTTTGAATCAATCCCCTTTATGTAAAATTCTAATTGTTTTATATTTTAGGTTGCAGTTTTAACCGAGTTGATGAATTATATCTTGCTTTCACTGAATTTACCTTGGTATAGACTTCAACAGATAATACGTGAAGCTGAGATACAGTTTACTTTCATATAATGGGCATAGTAAGTACATTAAAAAGGATGGAACAGCAGTGAAAAGAAGTCTAATCAAAAAAATACAAGGGGCACCTGGGTGGCTCAGTTGGTTGAGGATTTAACTCTCGGTTTCAGTTCAGATCATGATCTTGGAGTCCTGGAATTGAGCCCCACATGGGCTTCAGGCTTAGCACAGAGTCTGCCTAAGATTTTCGCTCTCCTGCTCTTTCCCTGACTCTCACTCTCTCTCTCTCTAAATAAAATCTTAAAAAAAGAAAAAAAAAAAGGCAAGCAAATAAAAACACAGCAATCAAGCTGTTAACACAATGAAAATTTTCTAATTGTGTAATCCATACATTTAGGGTAGCGCATTCACAGAAACTTCAAACACAGCACATATTTTGTCCATTAATGAAGTATATAGACCCACCATATGCATACTATTTTCTTAGTCAGTTATATTATGCAAGCACTACAGAAAGAGAAGAAATCCGGGAACTGACACCGTTTGACCTTCTGTCTTTGTGAGACATTCTTTTTGGTCCTTTTACATATGATAGTTTGGTTTTTAATTCTCAAAATCATTTTGCATGGTAGATGTAATTATTACACTATTTGTTTGAAGGAGACAACTGAAATTCAAAAGGTTAATGGTTTGCCTGGATTCACAAAAGTATTGAAGGTCAATACTTGAATGACAGATTTTTAAGATCTCAAAAAATAATCCTCTTTCTTTCTATCTGGCTGCCTTGATTATGATCAGAAAATCTAATAGACAACTGTGACTCTTTTATTTTAAATAGCCATGGGGAATTTCCCTTTTTTTGTTTCCTTTTATAATTATACTTTAAAAATCAGGAATCAAGATTATTTTTGGGTCACATACATCAAAGATCAAAATAAGACTTAAAAAAAATGGTTATGTAGGGGCACCTGGGTGACTCAGTTGGTTAAGTGTCCGACTCTTGACTTCAGCTCAGTTCATGATCTCAAGGTTGTGAGACCCCTGTCAGTGTCTACGCTGGGCATGAAGCCTCCTAACGATTCTCTCTCTCCCTATTCCTCTGCCCTTCCCACACCCCATCTTGTACATTCTTTAAAAAAAAAGAGAGAGAGAGAGATAGAAATTGTTATACAATCTGATAGGGATGGTGAGGTAATTCTACTGAGGATAAGATTCTCACAGATAGGTTTAGGAAACAGCTCCCATTTATAAAAAAGCACTTATTGTGTCCCTTCTATATGATCTAGAATGTCATGGTTACTATAGGAGATTTAAAAAAAAAAAAACATGATTTGATCCAGCAAATATATATATTGAGCATTTAGTTTATTCAACACATTACCTAAGAGAAAGGGGAGAGTCTTGGAATCAGGGAGAATTTCAAAAGAAGAAAAAGACCTAGGGCTTTTGTTTAAGAAGTGTGTAATCTGGTTATAGATACACAACTAACACATGTGAAGCAATTCAAGGAAAATGTAGTCTTACTACCATTTGAGGTTGAGGTCCAAAAAGTCAAGCAATCGTTTGAGGTTAATTGAAATTCAGGGAAAAAAAAACATACACACACTCACTCACACACACACACACACACACACACACCCTCTGGTAACACAAAGACTATTTGAAACATTCAATCAACCTTAATTTGAAGGTGGAAATAGGTTGATATTCATATTCATGCATTTATAAAGTGTAGTTTTTAAGAGCAATATGAAATCTGTATATCAAAGTCAATTTTAGATGAGTGTAGATAACTTGAGTGGACAAATTCAATTAGATCTTCTTTTAGAGGAAAGCTATAATGTATTTTTGAACTATATCATATGGTTTATTTAATAGTGAAAATGTATACCAATTGAATCACAGAGCTACTGGTCCACCATGGTACATACTTTGAGATGTTTTCCAAAAGTGGTAATCGGTTTCTCCCAATAATATTTGTCTAGATGGTTCACACAAACTAGAATATTTGCAGTTTCATTGGAATATAAAAGTAGAGAAAGGAAGCAGCAGAAATGCAAAGCCATGGTCATGAAAACAAAATCACACAACTCTGTCAAAGGAATCACAAAGTTTTGGACTCATTAAGCTGATGTTCTTTTGCTCTCCTAAGTACCTATATTAACATTCTCGTAGATATATTCATTAGTTTAATCTGTATTTAAGTAAAGGTGATTTTTCCTTGCAGAATCATCATGAGCACCAACTTTTCTTATTTTTTGAGATATCACAGCTTCTCTCTATTAAATATTAAACATTAAAAGAAATTTAGGATTAACAAACTATCTTGGGTATATTTAAATGCATAAACTGCTTGGGTGGGCAAGTCCGCATATGTTGGGATGGCACAACTAGCACAGTGTACTCCATTGCCCATTCTAGAACATAAATTGTGATTCATGACATTGAAATCCACGTCTTTAAACTTTTCATGTGTCTTAGCTCCTTTTAACCTCTACCTACCTACTCTAATGATGTGTGTTATCATTTATATACATTTACATCAACTTTTACTGAGGCCACATAAAAATACTCTTCCGTTGTGCTAGAAACAAAACCACTACAATAAAAATTGATGAGTATAATGGTTCAGACAGAAAAACAAAAACAAAAATCAACCTTGATATATAGCTCTCTTTACCAAACTCAATAGGAGGTGCAATTTTCAGCTGTTAAATTCTAAAATTTTGGGTTGACGGCCCTAAACCTGCCATCGGGTAATTTTTTTTTTTAATCTCCACAATGTGGCTAGAAAAAGACATAAATGTGTATTTGTGACTAAGATAGAGTACTCCTGAGAGATTTCCCAGGTAGCTCTCTCTAAGGAGAAGGTTAAGAAAACATTCTACATTGCCTCTCAGTTTGTGAATGTTCTTGTTTTAAAAACATGGCTGGACTTATTTCACTCAGCATAATCTCCTCTAGTCCCAGAGAAAGTCCATTATCATATGGTTTCACCTACTTGTCCAACATAAGGAATAACATGGAGGACATTAGGAGAAAGAAAGGAAAAGTAAAGGAGAGGGGAACCTGAAAGGGAGATGAAATATGAGAGACTGTGGACTCCCAGAAACAAACTGAGGGTTTTAGAGGGGAGGGGAGTGGGGGATGGGTGAGCCTGGTGGTAGGTATTAAGGAGGGCATGATTGCATGCAGCACTGGGTGTTTGTATAACAACTGATGATGCACTGTATAGTGACTAACATAACACAATAAAAAAACATAAATTTAAAACAAACAAACAAACAAACAAACATGGCTGGACCCCTAGCTTTGCATTTAGAGCAGATGCAAGGTGTTATTTTTCTCCCAAGATAAGTGATATAAATGGCCTCTGAAGTACAATTTACACTTATAAAGGAATCTTGGGGTACTTAGATTATTAATTCTGTGTCAGATAATAGTGATTTAACAACAGACTTCATGGAGGAACAAAATTATTCAAGCTTGAGCATTAGTCAGATACAAATCTCAACCCAGCTCTGCCACTTACCAGTTAAGTAATTCTCACATTTTTGAGGCTCAGTGTTTTCATTTCAGAAAAAGGGATGGGAAAAACTGCCCATTTGATTTTTATGATAATTAAGTAAGGTAATTGAGAACTACCACATTCCATAATTGAGTCACCATTTATATAACTTTCAGGGCTCCTTGGCAGTGTGAAAAAGAGTAGTAGGCTTGAGTATCAAGGGCAAAGCCCTCACCACAGGGTTACACACAAAGTAGATATTTAGTATTTACATTATTCAATACCATTGCAACAACAAAAACAGTGTGGGTTTGACATATTTTGCATATCAAAACTCTGTTTACTGAACATAGCAACAATGTGTTAGTGCCTGCTTTGGATTCCACATGCCTAGGACAATGCCTGGCTCATAGAAATAACTCAGTATCAGTATGCTGAATACATAAAGATCACATTAATCTTGTATGATTGGTAGATCAGGAGCCCTTTGAAAAGTTTTATCCCTCAGTAAGAATTCCCAATAAACTCATACATAAGGACAAGTGAAATCTGAGACACGGCTCTTTAGTACCACAAAGTGAAATAAGCTTTTGTGAATTTTTATATTGAGAATGTGTGTGTTAAGGGTATATACATAGCATTACTAAGTAATGCTGGGGTGTGTGTGTGTGTGTGTGTTCTGCATTTAAAAAGAGACTAGGAAAAAAGAGAGAGAGAGAGACTAGGATGCCTGGCAAATAATACAAATGGTCCCTCACTTCGTTTGACTTAATGATTTTTTGACTTTACAATGGCTCACAAGTGGTAACACATTCAGTAAAAACCATACATTGAATTTTGAATTTGTGTCTTTTTCCAGAATGGTGGTATACGTATATGATCCTGTCTCATGACGCGGAACAGGACCAGTAGTCACAACTCCCAGTCAGGAGGTAATCATGAGAGTCCACAATAGATACACTAACAACCATTCTGTCCCCACATTCTGTTTTTCATTTTCCATAGAGAATCCCATAAGTTATGTGAGATATGCAATAATTTTTCATCATATGGCTGTGTGTTCAATGATTTCACCCAACTGTAGGCTAAGGTAAGTGTTTTTAGCATGTTTAAGGTAGGCGAGGCTAATCTACAATGTTCAGTGGGTAAGGTTTATTAAACTCATTTACAATTCATGATATTTTCAACTTCGAAAAATAAGGGTTTATTGGGACCTAGCCTCATCTTAAGCCAAAGAAGATCTGTACATAATGCTAGCATTAAGGCACAGATGTACTTAAATCTCAGCAAACATTCAAATGAAGAAATAAAATCTAATTTATGAAGTTAACAATGCGGCCGATTTTCTACTTTGTGGGGACATGTATACCAGTGATACTGTCCAGAACTGTCTGTATCAGTTTTTCTGGTCCCCTTACTTCCTGAACATCTACTAGACACATGATGTTCACTTAAAGCAGCCTCGCGTGAAGATAGTATCCCTCCCTACAGATCCATTCCTGCATGAATCTTGACTCCTAAACTCGCATTTACTGCTTCCATTGACTTTTTAAATGTGAAGAAGAGATTGGCTTTAACAGATTGGCCATTAACACTGTCAGAAAATCTTTGAGCATGACAGGGAAACTGAGCTTCAGAGAAATAAAGTGGCTTCCCCGAAAGGTCTACAGCGGTAGAGGGAGCTAAGCTGGGACCACTGGGCAGCACTCTTCCTCATGCAGACTCCCACCTTGTCTAATTCCCACCTGAATGGTGAGTTTAAACCCAAGAAGGAACGGCTTGTCTTCAGCAGCAATATCCCTCCTCATTAACTAAATTACTTTCATTAGATCGATGTACTTAAAATACTCAGCAATATCAAAGTAGTATCAAAGAAAAGTGGGAAATTGATTGTCTTTTTACTGTATCTGTGTGTCTCCCACAATCCATGTCTATAATAAAAATGATAACTAGCTCCAGCTGCTTTTGGGTATGTTTCTGAATCCTAGTACTGTAACTTCATTAAAATTTAGGATTCTTGAACTTAGTCATTAAGTCATGAGCCCACAAAGAGGGAAGAGCCTGTCCCCTTGGGTTCACTTTTTCCAAGTTGCTCAGCAATATCAGGTGCAGAAATGTGCAGTCAGAAAGAGCCAAACAACCAAATGCCAGCTTTATAAGCCTCTGGGATCTTACAGATTTGGGCCCCAGTCTCTAGCCTTTAAACTTGAGCAGGTAAATCTTTGTGGAGCCTTAGTTTCTTTCTCTCTGAAATTAAGGCAACCACAGCTCTTTACTCATAGAGTTACTGGACAGATTAATAACATAAGATTATACAAAGGACATGGCCCTTTCATATGCTGCAAGTTCAGTTTAAATGTCAGCCCCCTTGACCAAAAGTTCTTCCCTGATTACCTTACTTAAATTGGTCTCCTCACTACTCTTTTTAACCTATCATCCTGCTTATGTTCTTTATAACATAATCGGTGATTACTGATTTTGTTCTTTTGGTCATTATTGTCTGTCTCTCCCACAAATCTGTAAACTCTGTGAGGTCTGGGTCTGTCTGTAGTCACAAAACCAATCACAATGCTGGGATAGCCCTTCACATGAAATAAATCTTAACCAATGAATAGTGCGGGGTAATCAATTAATACATGCTTATCATCCTAATAATCAGTTTTATTATATAAGTATCTACATGTTTAATGTGTTATCGTTCACAATGACGGCCATTAATTTACTTCAGACAACTTGGGATTTTAAGACTTACATTTTCACAAAACAGAAAAAACTAGGAAAAAAATATTGTCAGACTAAGAATTGGATAATTGATTAGGAAAAGAGGGCCACATTACTAAAAATCGCATATAATCCATCTCTTCAGTGCTTGAAATCTATTCACAATCTTCCTGCTAAGGGCTCCTCTGCCACTGCTTAACTGACCTCTAATGACAGGAAGGTCACAATCTCATGATGTAGTTCCATCCATTTTTTTTTCTTAAGATAGGACATATCATATTTTTAAAAATTTTTTAAATTTTTTATTTTTTAAGAATTTCTTTTCAGTGTTCCAGAATTTATTGTTTATGCACCACACCCAGTTTTAAAGTGCTCAGATTATTCTCAGATTATTAGGAAATCTTTCCTTGTGTTGGAAGCAAGAATTCACTGGAACCACTTCAACCCCCCAGAAAGCATGTACATTTCTAATTATCATTTCTATATTAGCCCCTTATCAAAATAAAGACACCTTTCAAATACTCCTTAATTTTTCTCTTCTTGAGGTTAATTAACTCCACCTCAGTCAATTTAATCACACATCCATATTTGTAGCCATATTTGTCAGACATATTCAGCAGATATGGTGACACGTTCAGAATCATAACACACTGAAGATAAGAAATGAACCCATTTTATTTCTATAATTATTTATGGGGCCATAAAGGACTTTCACGTTCCTAATGAGATAGCATCTTGGTTGCACATTCCTTTAGGCATTTGTTTATGGGGCCTCAACTAGAAAATATTTCTGGACTGAGCATAATAAATTTTCTATACTTTCCTCATGAAGAAGGCATGCAATTATTTTCCCCAGGCTGATAGGGTAAGCCATATTTATGATTTTCCAAGTATGAGTGGCTAGTCTCACGTTTTCTTCTAATAGAAAACTCTCATGATTCCATTCATTCATTTATCTCAGCACATGGATCTCATGCTTAGACCTTTGTGGTAGGCAGAATAATGTGTCCCCTCCCCAAAGTGTCCGGGTCCTAATTTCCAGAACCGTGAATATATTATTTTATATGACAAAAGGTGCTTTGCAGATACGATTAAAGTTAAGGATTTTGAGTTGAGGAGATTATCCTGGATTATCCAGATAGGCCCAAACTAATAAAATAAGTCCCTAAAAGTAGAGTTGAGAGAAGAATAGGTTGGAGAGATTCGAACTGTGAAGAGGACAAGCCTCTGCCTTTGCTGACTTTGAAGATAGAGACAGCCATGAACTAAGGAACGTAAATGGCCTATAGAAGCTGAGAGCGACCCTCAGCTGACAGGCAGCAAACAAAACAGGGATCCCAGGCCTACAATTTTGAGCAACTGAATTTTAATTAGCAAAGAAATGGTCCCTCCAGGAGGACATGTACTTCCTAACACTCTGACTTTAGGTCAGGGAGACTTGTGCTAGATTTCAATCACCCTGAATTGTAAGATATCAACTTGGTTATTTTAAGCCACTAAGTTTGTGTTAATTTATTACATCAGCAATGAAAAAACTAATACACTCTGGACCCCCTAAATTAGTACCCATTGTCTGAGGGGGAAATAGTTTAATAAATTTTAGATCCTTTATAAGCCAGAAGTGCATTTTTGGAGTCCTCTATTTTGTGTTATTCCATGCAAACCTACAATAAACTTACTCTTTCATGCTTGCTAAAGACAAATGGTGTAACATTTTCTTAAGTACAACAAATTCGAAGTTTAGTCTTGGTTACCAGATACTTTGCAGACTGGTTCTGTATATGACAAAGTAACTTATTCTTGATTTTAGAGAGAAAAGCTAGATACGTATGATTTATACCTTAAGAACAGTAAAAACCTCCTTTGTTTCTCTCCATCTCCTTTTGTTCCTTTCTTTCCTTCCCTTGCTTTTCTCCCCACACCCAACACTACATCATCAAGTTTTCAGATTTTTGGAATAGAGATAGTGAATATCATTTTAATGAAAACTTATTGTACTATATGGAGAGAATGTATTTGCCTCCCAGAAGGTGACTGGCTTTCCTCATCTGTCTTAACACTGAGTAAGCTATTTCTTCAACCACAGCTACTATTTTGTAGAGTTGTGTGACCTGTGTTCACAACTCATGCAAATATGTCCGCAGCAGAGGGAGAGGGACGTTGCTAACTGAAAATGAAAGTCCTCAATCTGGTGAATCTTTACTGCTGCTGCCGTAGGATAGTTCCTGGCAGTTCATTAATTCTTAAGATAATTCAATTTCATCAATTCAATTTCTCAAGTTCATTAATTTCCAGAGCAAAAGGACATTGCCCTCCTGGAGATCTGAGTCTGGTATCCTCAAAAATAAAGGAGTGGTGAGTACGAGAATGTGGCAACCATTAATAGTAGTCACTCGATATTTCTAGATTTTTCCTGCAGACATACCCTGGAATTGTACTTTCCCATCCCTTTAAGTTAATATGGCCATATGCTTGGTTTTGTTCCATAACACATGAGGAGAAGGAATGCATGCCACTTTTGGGAGGAATGGTTGAGAGTTGGTGTGCAATTCTCACTTCCTGTTTATCTTTCCTCAGCAACCAAGAAAGCATAGAAATAAAACTTCCCTCAGCCTGCCGCCATGAATCAGAACAACACTGAACAGCAGAGATCAACCATGGACCTACAGTGTAAGTTAAAAACATAATAAGCCTTTGTTATTCTAGCCATAGCTAGGTTAAAGTTGTTTTTTACCAAACCTTCTAGTCAGATTCTTAAAGAACTTGATACCTAAAAGTAGAACATTACCATATCAAGACCCAAAATGTATGACCTTGGCTTACCAGATCAAAAGAGTGAACAAATTATTAAAGTGAGAAAACGATAGGCTGTCTTATGTACTGTCAAAGCATTTAGTGAAGATGTCACTTCTTCTAAGTTGGGAATCACTCCAGAGAAATAATAAACGTGTATCTTTAGGGCAAAATTAGAATATAGAATGTTAATCTTTTGTGTTGTCTGTGTTTGGCAGAGCACCAGGAAAAAGGACAAAAAAAAAAAAAAAGAGGGGAGCTCAGAAAATAATTAAAATAATTAGCCAGTGTATAATTAGTAATTAAAGAGAATAAAGACAGCCCATAGATTTAGGGACTTGCAGCATAAAATATAAAGCAATACCTTTAGGGGCAAAGTCCACTAAAACTCACGGTGGACTCATCAAAAGTGTGACCACCACACCCATTGTTAAAAGCCCCAAAGGGATTAAAGTGTCTCAGAGTAAGGATCCAGCTGTCCTGTAATTCATTTCGATTAGACGTATTTGCTATGGAACCACAGATTGGAGGGAGTGGTTCTCCTGATGAAACCTAAAAGGACCTCCCTGGGTGCCCATCACTCAGCCTAGAAAGAGAAAGAAGCAACTGGAGTCAGAAACCAAAGAAAACAAGAAAAAGCTAGGAGATACAAAATAGAGAGTACTGCTAGCGCAGCTGACAGCACATGGAAGCTACCAGAGTCAGACAGGTAAGGAGCCAACTACGTTTTTGAGAAAAAGACTCTAAATACTTAATATTTTAAAAAGACTCTTGGGCAGAAGGTGAGTTTAAAAAGTTGCTCACCTCTCCCAGAAGAGCATACTCTCTCAGGTGCATTGGAGATGTGACCACGGAGGAGGAGAAGGAGGGGGAGGAGGGGAAGGAGGAGGAGGAGATGAAGACGACGATGACCACTACTACCCCCACCCCCCAAAAAAGGATAAACCAAAAGAATTTGGACTGGGAATCCATAAACAGAGCAGCCAACCATTCCAACTGAGCAGAATTATACCAAATCAGAAAACCTATGGAAGCCTCAGGAAGTGTTTATTCCCATCAGCACTTGATCATTACCTTTCAGCTGTAAGAGGAACACATAATTTCCTCTTTGATGCATACAAATCTCCAGGCCAAGAAGTTCCACGGCCAGACCCATTTAAGAAACTGTAGGGTCTCTCTCAGCATCCGAGACTAAGCTGGACATGGCAACTGGTTGCCTTCTCTGAGTTTTCTCTTTTAGAAGGAGTAAATGTGCTTCTGCATGGGACTAAGTGTCTGTACCAGTCAGGGTTCTTCTGATAAACCAAACCAATAGGGGTGTGTGTGTGTGTGTGTGTATGTGTGTGTTGGGCCACATAAATTTTATCCCTCTCTGTATTAACCTTAGTACTTTATCTGCCTGAAGATTTCACTGCCTCTTAGAAGCTGGAATAATGCCTGTGGATATTATCTTTCACCTATTCAAAAATGATTTCTTTTAAATGAAGAAATTGCTCTGCTGTACATATATGTGTGTTGAGAAAAAGAGAGAGAGAGAGAGAAAAGGAGCAGACTAGAAAGTCAAGATTTTCAGTTCCAGTACAAAAATAGACTGTAGTCAGAATTCCTTCCTGCTCAGGGGAAGTCAGTCCTTGTTCTATTAAGGGTTTGACTGGTTTGAGGCACCCGGGTAGCTCAACTGGTTGAGTCAGACTCTTGATTTTGGCTCAGGTCATGGTCTCAGGGTCCTGAGGTCAAGCCTGCAGTGGGCTTCCCACTTACCATGGAGTCAGCTTGGGATTCTCTCTCTCCATCTCCCTTTGTCCCTCCCACTCCTCACTCATGTTCGCTCTGTTTCTCTCTCTCAAAATAAATAAACAAATAAATAAATAAAATCTTAAAAAGAAGATGGCTTTGACTGTTTGGATGTGGCCTGTCCACATTGTGGAAGGTAACAGGCTTTATTTAATGTACACAGATTTAAATGTCAATTTCATCCAAAAGTTACCTTCATAGACACATGAATAATATTTGATCAACTATCTAGGTATTACAGTCCTGTCCAGATGATACGTAAAATTAACCATCAAAGTCATCTAAGTGTTTGTGGATGAGAGGGAGATACCAACCACAACTCTGTAGCTTTTTTTTTTTTTCTCCTGTGCATTGTGTTCACATCTCCATCTCTGATCTGCTTCTCCTGCCATCCTCTTTCACTTATACGTATGCTGGCAATTTCTTTGGGCCCACCCAAATGTACTTTCTCACCCTCTAGTCTCCATGAAGTTTCACAACACTCAAGAAATTTAATGGCTTCCTTTGACCAGAGAAATATGAGCAGATGTCACTTCTGGTTGGAATTTTAATAAGCCAAAACAAAACCCTGTAACTCTTGGCTCCTTAGCCTTGGTAAGTATAAGTAGTCTAGGGAGTATGAACTACCTAGAGGGCCCTCTGCCAACTCTCAACTGCTGCCCACTATGCACAACAGGGAACCTTCCCTGTTTTCAGCTACTGATGTCACTGGGTTGGTTCAGAGTATAATCTAGCTGATTTTGCTAGAAAAAAATGTATAACAAGAGGAAAGTAAGGAAGAGATGTTATAGGAAATAAGTAGAGCATAGAGTTTAGGTCTGAACAAAGTGATATTGAATCTTGAGACTATTTCTTCCTAGTTGTGTTACCACATTAAAAATTACTCAATCTCTCTGATCATCCTTTTTTAACATCAGCAAACTGAAGATACTTATGCATTTATTGAACTTCTACTATATGCCAGGCATTATTCTAGGCATTATTCCAGAAGAATACAGATGGATAAAACGGATGCTGAATATTTCCAAGTCCGTTGACAATAGAAAATAGAAGTAAATTCTTACTCTACATTCTAAAACACTGTAGATAGTCAATACATGTTTCTGATTTCCTTTAACCACTCACTTTAAAGTAGAAGGATCCCAGCCTTTACTGTTAACGGTGCTGATACCACCTGCTAACAGGTGGTTAAAAAAAGAAAGTCAGAGTCTAACTTGTTTTTCCTTTAATCAACATAAATGCCAAGAACCAGTCAGACTAGAGTTTTGCTAAATTGCATGTTTGCTTTGGCATTCGGTACAAATGCCAAATTCATCACAAGTCTCCAGGAGAAGAGATTACTTTCCAGCAGGCAGTGATGCTTACTGGGGAGAATACCTCCTTGGCTGCTTCCCTATGACCTCTATATTGTACATTATGTTCTCTCCTCTTCCTTTGTCCTCAGTAAACATGACCCAGATAAGAACATAAATGGGCAACTAATAAAGGGACAACTAAAAAAGACAAGACATGTGTGAAAAATATGAATGCTTATTCATGGTAAAGAAAAAAATCAAAATAATAGAACAGAACAGCATTTCCACCTACTATAGACTGAATGTTGGTGTCTCCCTCCCTGAAAATTCCTATGCTGAAATCAAATTTCCAATGTGATGGTATTTGGAAGTGGGGCTTTTGGGAGATGGTTAAGTCAGGAGCATGAAACCCCTATGGTGGGATTAGGGTCCTTAAAAGAGCCTGCACTTTTAAGGTTCCTGGCACTTCAAACAAAGTAAAGATCCAGCAAGAAGACAGATGTCTACGGACCAGGAGGGGGCTGTTCACCAGACACCAAATCTGTCGGCTCCTGGATCTTGGACTTCATAGCTTCCAGAGCTGTGAGAAATACATGTTTGTTGTTTAAGCCATACCATCTATGGCCTTTTGTTATAGCAGCCCAAATGGACTAAGACAGTATTCATCAAATTAGTTAATATTTAACCCTGAGTCACTCCCCTACATTGTTGATTTAAAAACTTTCTAGATTTCGCAAGGATGTAAAATACTCAAATTATGTGTTACTCCAGTATTTTATTTGGGGTAATTGATTCTACTAAAATAGTAAAGGATAGCACCCAAAGTGATGAGCATGTTTATTCCAGCTCTGTTTCTAATAATATAAATTTGGATACAATATGCTTTTAACACTAGAGTCTCAGTGAAATAAATCAAGATAGGTTTCTACAAAGAAATACCATAGAAACTTTATAAAAATCTTGCACACATACCTATTAAAAAGAAAACAAAATCGAAGGGGAGACAAAGCATGAGAAACTGTGGACTTAGAAACAAACTGAGGGTTTTGGAGGGGAGAGGGGTGGGGGGTTCGGTGAACCTGGCAGTGGGTATTAAGGAGGGCACGTATTGCATGGAGCACTGGGTGTGCTGCATATACAATGAAGCTTGGAACACTGAAAAGAAATAAAATAAAATAAAATGGGAAAAGAGAAAACATATTTACAATGAATTATTGAATAAAAAGTCATTGCAAATATATATATTTTTTAAATAGGAATGTGACTACATAAAACACCCAGATGAACAGGCATCAGTGATAATGGATTTATGTAATGTTAGCAAGGGAGTATCCTGAGTGTTAAGGACATTAAGTGCTTTTTTTTTTAATGAAATATTCTGATATTTCTTAAATGAATGTGTATTGCTATTGCACTTAAAAAAAATCAATAAATAAAGTAAGCCACAGCAGGCAATGACAAATAAAGAATATCATCAAACATCAGGTCCTTGCCAGAGCTGAGAAAATGTGTATTTGCTGATAGCTGATCGAATCTGCACTACCAATAAAGACCACAGAGTGCTTTGTTTTGTTTTTCTTTTAAGTTGCCGAGAAAGGCATCTCATATACAAAGAAATGTTAGGCTCTACCAGGATTATCAAGAATACAAAATATATATGTCAGTTCTGTACAAAGTAAATTAGAAATGAAAAGAATTCCAGCCCTTTTCTCCTTGGAATTACTCATTAGCTGAGTGATTTTTCCTAACGTGTTATTAAAGGCTCTTAAGGCAGTCAAAAATGGATTAATAGCAAAGGGCATATTGATTAAAATGTAATTTCTATTATAACTAAATGATGATTTTGCTTGCCAGTGGGAAGTACTCAGAGACATCCTTTTGACATTTATAGATAGATAGATAGTTTACTCTGGTCTTCCAGACAGAACCTGAGTTTCCCTGAATTACTGGGAGGAGAGGTATGTATGTTAGGTTACTTTTTTTTTTCTTTTAGAGAAAGATGTTCTCTCAGAGAGAGGGAAATCTTTTCATTTATTTTTAATACTTCTTTCTGAGGAATCAAGGTTAATACTTCTTTTCTTTGTAAGTAGACCTAAAACTACATGACTTTAAACATTTAGAAGTTTAAAAGAGAAATGCACTAAAAAAATTTTGTAAGCCCTGTAACTCCAGTAGTGAAATTAATGACTTTCCCTTTTTAGTTCATTACCTAAGTTTTATGGCTTTTTTGTAGCAATTTTTATGGTTTAAAATAGGAAGGACTTCATTTCCAAAATAGACGGCATGTGAGTGATAAGGTTTAATCTTTCAGAATTCACTGCCACATCTGACCTCACACACACACACACACGCACACACACGTGTGTACCGCGCACACACACACAGACACACACACACCCCTCTGTCTGGTAAACTCAGAAACTGAGATATTAAAATATCATGAACCTCTTGTTATTTTATGTAGAATATAAAATAAAAACATGCTGAAAACTAAACTTTTGCACTATTGTTAAGATGTGCTGCAGCTTAAAAACTGGAAAATTTTGAAAGCAACATGTGCATCTTAAAACTTGTGGAATTTACTAATTCATGATATGTAAGTGGGTGCTTATCAGTGAATGTCATTATAATGGAAATGTCTATTTTTTTTAAATTGCACTAAATATCTCTCTTACTAAATAAAAGCTCTTATTGAACACTTATTCTGTGACAAATAGTTTTCTTAAAGATATCCAAAATTAAATATTATAAAACTATATAGTAATTGAGAAAAATCTCTGGCCTATGGATGCAAATACGTTTATACACTGAGATTAAAACTATATTAAAAATGATGTCAATGTACAAAAATTAAAATAGTTCTTAGGTTAGAGTTATAAACTTTTTTTTCCCTCAATTTCTCAAACTCTCCACAGTAGGTCTACAATCTCTTTTATGATTTCAAAGCAGCAAGTAAATTTCAAACACTCAAATGTTGTGGAAATATTTTGGTTGGTGATTAGATGTGGAACTAAGTTTAATATTAAGAACTGCCTCTTTCCTTTAATACAGACTTTAAAAAATGTTCAGAGGGTAATTTGTGTACTCGAATGAAAAGACATTATTTCTCATTTGAATTCTTCTTAGCTGGAAAAGATCCAATTCTGTTGCTTTGAGATATCTCCTCTTTAAAAATAAATAAACAGAAGATAAAAAGCAAAATATTAAAAAAATCTCTAACTTGTTGAATGCGAACAATCCAAGATAGCTGACTTCCAGGTTTGTTTGGTTTTTTTTGTAAATAGGGGCCCCCATACCACCAAACAGATGGCTTTATCAAGGCCTAAAAGAGCTCAACTACTGGCCATATCAGTCAATTACCTTCTAACATCTTCTAAAAGAAAAAACTAAATGTATGAAAGCTTGATTTATAGCCCTGGTAAGTTCAGTAGAAATTCTATGCTATCCCCCCACTGGGGGGAAAAAAACAGTACACAGGAACTGGTACCACCTTCCAGTAATTCAATTCCAGAATGTGTTTTAGGGGCCAATCTCAATGTATAGAAGGAAATGACAAACATAGTCTAGGTAATATTTTTCATATTTTCCAAGACTTCTTTTTATATTAACATGTAATCCAAGCCTATTATCTAAATATTTACATTTAATTTGTTGCTCACTACTCTTAGTGGTCAATTTTGCAGACTTCTAGTCAATACAATAGTGATTAAAGAATCACAAAGAGAGACATATAACACAGGAAATATCTGGCACGTTCAGATGAAGGTAATTCATGAAAAGTTAAGTTTAAGGGAGCTATTTGAAGGACAGTACCTAGGATGTAGAGGAACTAGGGTGCAGGGGTCTGAGGTAGTAAGACAAAGGACCTACTCCCCCTAGGTCAGAAGGGAGTAGGTGGGACAGCTTTTCATGGAAACAGTGTCTGCATGTCTCACTCATGGAAGGTAGCTTTGATGGAAACAAACCTGTGGCTGAAGGACCTCGCCAATCTTAGATAAACATGTGGAAAGGGATCCTATGGAATGAGTACCCTGATCTCACTTTTCCTTTTTATTATCTCTTGCTGGTGCTCTTCTTTGGCCAAAGAGGGGACTAGAGCCCTTTGATCAAGCGTCTACAAGTCAGCCTCCAGAGTAGAGGGCAGCATAAAGGAAAAAAAAAATAAAGACTATCCAACTGAACAACTAAATGAAACTCAGAGAGGACATTGGGGTTCCTCCAGATTAGTGTCTCTGATATATCCTATACATACAGGGTTGTGGCAATTAGCCTAATGCATGTGCCAAGTAGTTACAGAAGAGGTATAGACCATAAAGTCATTCAAGTCACTAAATTAGAAATGGACAGACCTCCCACATTAAGTCTTTATGGATCCCCCTTAATTGTAAATGATTCTAGATTTTTTAAAAGATTTTATTTATTTATTTGACAGAGAGAGAGAGAGAGAGAGAGAGAGAGAGATCAGAAGCAGGCAGAGAGGCGGGCAGAGAGAGAGGAGGAAGCAGGCTCCCTGCTGAGCAGAAAGCTCACTTCGGGGCTCGATCCCAGGACCCTGAGATCATGACCTGAACCGAAAGCAGAAGCTTAACCCACTGAGCCACCCAGTACCCCTGATTCTAGATTTTTAAAATGCTTTTGCTTTGGGAATTATTTAGATTTTGCAGACCCCGCTATGATAAATAGTGATCCTACAAGTGAGCTGGACACAAGCAATAGAATTCAAATTTTAAGTCTGCACATGGACCACTTTCTGCTGCAGGAAAAACAAATTAAATCTACCATATTTTTCTTAAATAAATGATTTCTCTTTACATAAAATTACAGCTAATGAGAAAACAGAGAAGTTAATTAAACAATAAATTATTTAGCCCACAAGCCACCAAACAATCATTTTGGTTTTGCCTGATCTCTTTCCAGAGACTCCTAAGGTGTCCTAAGGCCTGAGTAAGGTGCATGGTGGAGAAAACTTCATCCATGGGTTTCAGGGCATGCGGCCCGTAGGTAAGACTGGAAATAGTGTTTCAAAGGAGTCTCAGAAGATTGGGCCTGGGCAATTATAATCCATATGAGTTAGAGGAAGAAGAGAAGCAAATAGGAGAAAACATAGAAACCTATTTTTGGAAAGGCAAACAGGAAAACAGAGAGAAGATGAGTGTGGACTAACTCCTGAATCTCTGTTTAGGTGCCTAACACAGTTTCCTAAGGATTTTCTATCTCGTGGGCACTTACTGGGTGCATTTAAAGGGCCCAGAAAATGATTTTATGATTTTACTATCTTAGAAATGATGTAATCAATGGTTTTTCTTTCATCAAGTGGTCACACCACATTTTTATGCATGTATGTGTGTGTCTATATGGGTATGACTTACACATAGATCGATAATTCTAATTCTTTAAATGCACAGATCATAAATACAAAGCCATATATCATGATTCATTCAGCATAGTATTTTTTTTTAATTCTTATTTTAATGATTTGAATTTTCTTTAACAGTATTAGATCACTTTTATTTCAGATAATATAGTTGTGCCTGCAAATAACAAAAAAAAAAACCTTAGGTGGGTGCCTGGGTGGCTCAGTGGGTTAAGCTGCTGCCTTCGGCTCAGGTCGTGATCTCAGGGTTCTGGGATCGAGTCCCGCATC
>NW_026739562.1:1354521-1392878 GCF_022355385.1 Mustela nigripes
AGGTGCCTGGGTGGCTCAGTGGGTTAAGCTGCTGCCTTCGGCTCAGGTCGTGATCTCAGGGTTCTGGGATCGAGTCCCGCATCGGGCTCTCTGCTCAGCAGGGAGCCTGCTTCCCTCTCTCTCTCTCTGCCTGCTTCTCTGTCTACTTGTGATCTCTCTCTGTCAAATAAATAAATAAAATCTTTAAAAAAAAAAAAAAACCTTAGGTGAGGTGGGTTAACTATTTCAAATAACAAAAAGATTAGACTTTATGTTTCCAAGGTTAATTAAATCATTAAGTCTCCAATGCCAAGACTCTTGGTTATATTCTCAGAGATACTTTTGTCTTTGTCTTTATGGTCATAGGATGGCTGCTATGGTGCCAAACATCATCTCTTCATTTGACAATATCCAAGGGCAGAAAAGAAATGGGGAGGGTATTTCTCCCTACATGCATGTATTTTTATCAGAAAGAAAAATCTTTCCCAGAATTCGCCAGCAAACATTCTCTTCTAACTCACGAGTCAGAGCTGGGTCACTTACCCCATTCTCACACTTGAATCAATCACGGACAAGCACAAAATTAAAAGGTAACGCGTAGGAGGCACTGTTGGTTGTCTATAAAATAGCCACTTGCCCTGTCCTTTCCTGTTAACAGATTCTGATTTTGTTCAGGAATTCAAGTGGATGTCAAAGTGCTCAGCGTAGGTAGATTCCTTCTTGGGCTCCGTGGCTGAATGATGGGTACACTAAACAAGGCAGGGTAGTCCTTTGCTCATGGTTTTGAAAAGGCTTTCCTATTTCATGTTCCTCTTTTTATTTCTGGGACAAAATATTTTATCAATATTTTATCAAAGGCAATACTGATGTGGTCAGCGTAATGTTAAAAGATCTTTTAAGGTGTGAAGTATTAATTCAATTCATTAATAATTATTGACAGGCAAGCCTTTTGTTAAGAGATGGGAGAGCTAAAGAAATAACCAAATTGTTGTCCTGACCTCCTCAGATGCTGAGGAAGTGATGAGGCATATATAGTTAACAAGAATTAAGACAGATTATGGTATGGTGTATAAGAGAAGTATTTGCAGTATAACCGTGGTTTGAATGACAGAGAAGGGAACTATGGTGGTGAGAGTAATTTAAGCAGTGCTTGAAGCAAAATTTTAACACTCAGGTAGAGAGTGGGAAGTGAAAGGGTAGCTAAAATTAACACATTTAATCATTGAGCCCTTACCAGCTTAGATATTGTGCCAGATACTGAAAATATACTGAACAGCACAATAAAAAGAAACCCTTCTCTTGTGGAGTTTACCATGACTTGGCAAAGAACAATGACAGTTCTATAAAGAAGTTTGAACGGCTAAAAGCAGCTAAGTTGGTTGTGGGGGGGGGGGCACTGAGAACAGTGAGACGAAAGAGGTTTGTTTTCATTTGGTTGGTTGCATTTTTCCATGATAAGGGCAACAAATGTATGTTTGTTTTTTGTCTACGTGGAAGGAACCAGGAAAATGGAGAGATGCAAATTGGGGAGGAATAGCTAATTTAATAAAGTTGGTAAAAAATGTAAAGTTTTAGGATTAAAATCTAATCTAAGAGGTTATTTTGAGAAACAAGAAATACACTAGAGATAGAAACAGAGATATTTTAAGGTCCAATGAAGAAATATTTAGTGATGTTCACATCAGATAGTCTTATCTTTTCTAGAAAGCAGGAGGCTTTTTTATCTAAGACTGAGCAACTCTGGGAAAGATAGGAGCCCAAGAAGCACAGATATTTTGAACAACCATGAAAGTGTAGGAATACTTTAAGTGGTCATATCCCACCAGGGACCAGGCATGGTCAGGCAGCATGGAAATGTTGAGTGACTATGATGTGTCAGCAAATAGGCAGGGTCCTTGCCTGCTTGGGGCATTTGATCTAATGAAGGATCCATAAAATATTTCAGTAATGACATAAGTAAATATTACCTGGAGACTGGCTTAAGTATAACAGGGGATAAGGTCGAGAGACAACAGAAAGGTAAGAGAGAACCCCAAACAACTGGCTGCCTTCCGGTTCAAGGAGGCAAATAAAACTCAGCATGGTGTCTGGTGTAGTTATGAGAGACCAAGTGATCCCAGGCATAAATGCAATGTGTGTGCTTTGAGAGGAAGTCAAGCTCTGTCACAGGTGCACACGCAAATCCCGCTGTCACCAGTGAGAGCTTGCTCACCCACACTAAGCAATTAAACATATTAATTCACAGCTGACTCCGAGGCACTTTAAATCACATACAAGATACCTTGTCTCACGTTTTAAAAGCTGTTAACGGGGTACTCACGTACATTCAGTGGGTTAGATGTTCCAGTTGACTTGGTCCCACTCTTGCTGGGTGATCTGGCAGGCTTGCAGGACCGAGAACCATTTCTAGGGAAGACATATAATTAAAGTACATTTCACTTAAGGAAGTTAGAAAACAGCCCAAGCAAAAAGTAGGTGAATGAAAAGCTACCAGAGAGAGGAAATCACACGGAAGAATTTCTATTTCTCTATATTTTCCAAGTGTATATTCATCCTACTCTATGTCATGCTTGAGCTTTATGAGAATAAATCAAAGAAACTTCCTTCGCAATGGAGGCAGGAGGCCCTAAAGGGGGAGGTCCCCTGTGGGTACTGCTCCCTGAAGCCTACATAACCAGCAAAAAGAAGGAAGATGAAAATCATTTCCATAAGGGGGCCCATTTTTCACATAGAAAGTTCATCTCCTACTTTTAAGAAAAAGAAGTAAGTTCTCTTTCTGCCTCAGCAGCAACACACTCACCACCAGTTGCAGCCAAGGAGAAGCCACCAGAAGCTCCAACTTGTTCCTCTCTAATGAACTTTTGTTCAAACCAATCCTTCCCCAATCTCCTCCTAAAGCCTAACTGAAGCTGATCGTCCCATTGTCTCTTCAGACTTGTGGTTTGCCTGCCCTGAACTGCCATTCCTCTGTTACTCTCAAATAGATTCATCTTACTAGTAAAATAACTGTCTATTGTATTTTGGAGGGTGACAGGTGTTCAGCAGAATATAAAAAGCTTTTTTTAAAAAAATGATAGTAATCATAATATTCAGCTTTTCAAAAATTGTTTTCTACTGGACTGTTGACCAAGATGTTCCTTCAAGGCAAAAGCATGTATCTACTACCACTTACTCCCTTCTTTCTTTGCACACTCTATTTTAGTCCAATCAATTTATTACGCATTCCTGAACATGTTCTGCTTTTCCTGCCTCTGTGGCATTGCTCATATGATTTGTCTGCCTGCAATGTCATTATTATTTATCCATTCCCATTCTGACCCCCCCAAAATTCTGTTATTCTTTAATACCCAGCTCAAATATGACCTTTCCCCCACTGAAGCTGTCTATCAAATTTAATCTCTCTCTTATCCATATTCCCACAGAATTTTTTTTTGCCATTTATAATGAGACTTATAAGCAGTGTTTTTAATTCTACCTCCCTGCCTTTGAGCTTTAATGGCAAGAAGAATGTTTTATCTGTGAAAGTTGGTTGGTTGGTTTTTCCCTTAATCACTATCTTCACTGTGCACATAATGGGCACTCAAATATAATGGACAATTGCTTCTTACTTTAATTTGGTGTAAATCAGACATTTAGTAATGCTATAGTCAGGACTTTACGCTATACCCATAAGATATTTCTTTTCACTTGAAATACTGTATTTGCATGGCTTCCAAATCATCATTCCTTCCCATGTTCCTTTTCCAATCTGTTATGCTTTCCTAGTCTACTCTGCAGGCTTCTCCTCCTGGCTCACATCTTTAATATCCTCTATTTTTTATTAGACTATGCCCCTTCAAGAGCTAACCCAAGCCTATTGTTTTAAATATCTGTACACACAGGTACACCTGGGTGGTTCAGCTGTTAAGCATCCATCTTCAGCTCAGGTCACGATCCCAGGATCCTGGGATCAAGTCCTGCATTGGGCTCCCTTCTCAGTTGGGAGCCTGTTTCTCCCTCTTGGGCTCCCCATGCTTGTGCTCTCTCACTCTCTCTCTCTCTCTCTTTGTGTGTGTGTCAAACAAATAATTAAAATATAAATATCTTTACATCCAAATTTTTGTTTTAGCCCATACTTTGCATGAGTGCCATATTTAAATCAACTGTTTACTTGATAGACCCACTTTAGAGTGCTTTTTAGAGTGCTAATAGGTGATTTCAAATTAGCATATCTAAAACTCAGTTCCAATTTGCTCCTCTTAAAATTTCTTCTCAGGTAAGGGCAATTTCATTTTATCATTGCTTTTCCATTCCAAAACACTCAGAGTCACCTTGCCTCCACTCTTCCCTCCAGACCCCATATCAAGTATGTTAATAAATCTCACTTGTGCTTACTTCAAAAGATATCCCAAATGTATCTAAAATAGGACTACTTTCCCCATCCCACCAATAAAATAGTGATCCAAGACACTATAAGTAGTTTTAAGTTTTTGGCAATGGAGTCTTCTTATTTTAGATTATCCCTTCTTTTTGTCTAGTCTCAAAATAGCAACCAAAATAATTCTATTAAAGAATAAACCAGATTAAGTCTCTTCTATTCTCAAAACCTTCTAGTAA
This sequence comes from Mustela nigripes, assembly GCF_022355385.1. Classification (NCBI taxonomy): domain Eukaryota; kingdom Metazoa; phylum Chordata; class Mammalia; order Carnivora; family Mustelidae; genus Mustela; species Mustela nigripes. The sequence continues at coordinate 1,359,097 of NW_026739562.1, forward strand.
CTTCCATCTCATTCTAATAAAAATCAAAATCACCAAAAGGTTAGCAAAATCCTACATGATCTGGTCCTATGTTAACTCTCAGATACCTCCTTGTGTTCACTGTGCTCACACCACAGTGGCCTCCTGGCTTTTGTTCAAAAATCCCAGGCTCCTGCCTTCAGCTCAGGTCATGATCCCAGGCTCCTGGGAACAAGCCCCACATCTGGCTCTCTGCTCAGCAGGGAGCCTGCTTCCTCCTCTCTCTTTCTCTGCCTGCCTCTCTGCCTACTTGTGATCTGTCTGCCAAATAAATAAAAATCTTTTTACAAAAGTTAAAAGGGACGCCTGGGTGGCTCAGTTGGTTAAGCAGCTGCTTTCGGCTCAGGTCATGATCCCAGCGTCCTGGGATCGAGTCCCACATCGGGCTCCTTGCTCCGCAGGGAGCCTGCTTCTTCCTCTGACTCTGCCTTCCACTCTGTCTGCCTGTGCTTGCTCTCTCGCTTGCTCTCTCTCTGACAAATAAGTAAATAAAATCTTAAAAAAAAAAAAAAAAGTTAAAAAAAAAAAATCCCAGGCTTGTTTCATCCTTTGGGCTTCTCTTCTGCTGTTCCCTCTCCAAGTAACACTCTTCTGCTGACCCAGGTGAACCTCTTACAAACCTCTACTGGATACTTACTGATATCCATTCACTTTTTTTAGTAAAATTTGCCTGTCTGCCCTATTTAAAAGAGGGACATCCTGTACCTTGTACTACCTATCCTTGTTTATACCTGTTTTTCTTTAAAGTGATTGTTCCACCTAATAAACTACATCTTCCACATAGAGACCTTTAAAAATCATTCTTCTTGGGCCACCTGGGGACTCAGTTGGTTGAGCATCTGACTCTTGATTTCTGCTCAGGTCATGAGCTCAGGATTATGAGATCGAGGCAGACATAGGGCTCTGTGGTCAGCATGGAGTCTGCTTGTCCCTCTTCCCCTAACCCCTCTCTCAAATAAATAAATAAAATCTTTAAAAGAATAAATTTTAAAAAATTCTTCTTTTCCCATTAAAAGCAAGTCAACTCCATGAGGGCGAGAATTTTCATTGATTTATGTGCTGCTATACTTCTAGTGCCTTGCATTATGCCTGGTACATGGTAGGGGCCTAAATACATTGTGCTGAAGGAGTTTATTCTTTTGATGTGAGAAAACATATGGTCCACTCCTGTTTCACCATACTTTGCTTGTGTAACATCATTCTGAATCCTAGATCCTTAGCAATAAGACTAACATAATAACATTAGTTCAATCAGTTTCCCAAGGGAGCTGAATAAATAAAATGAAACAATCAGTAAAAAATGTAATTTGAGTATCAAAAGGCACTAAATAAGACATGACAACTTAAATGTACAATATAGTTGAGTCTTACGTCAATCCTGATACAAATCATGTATCGTCTTACAGTCTACACATTTGTGTTTTACAGCAATTTTCAGATATCTGACTTAGTTCATAAAGTTAATTTGCTATGGGTTCAGTACCAAAGTTTGGTTTTTTGATCTTAAAGTAGGTCATTTTTTTTTACCATAATAACTATTATTAACATCTAAAAAATAGGTGATTTATATTTGCCTGATTTTTAGAGCTAGGAAATGTGTCTTATTCTAGTAATAAAATTAATAATGATAGCAAAAATACCTGACAGTTTTGAGCACTTATTACACATCAGGTACTATTCTAAGTGATTACCTATACTATTTCATTTAATTCTCAAATAGCTCCATGAGGTTGCTACGATAATTATCTCTACAGAAAATGGAAAACAGGTATAGAGAGATTGAGTAATGTGTACAGGGACATAGCTAGTAAGTGGTGAAACAGATATCAATCTAGGTAGCTTTGTGACAAAAAAAAAATCAAATTTTTCTTAAAAGATTTTATTTATTTGACAGACAAAGGTCACAGGTAGGCAGAGAGGCAGGCAGAGAGAGAGGAGGAAGAAGGCTCCCTGCTGAGCAGAGAGCCCGATGTGGGGCTTGATCCCAGGAGCCTGGGATCATGACCTGAGCTGAAGGCAGGAGCCTGGGATTTTTGAACAAAAGGGTTGGATCCCAGGACTCTGGGATGATGACCTGAGCTGAAGGCAGAGGCTTTAACCCACTGAGCCACCCCGGTGCCCCCCAAATCGATTTTTTTAAATTGAAGTAGAGTTCACACAAAATGTTACACTAGTTTCAGGGAACCAACACAGGAATCTGACAATTCTACACATTGTGCTGTGCTCACAAGGATAGCTACCATCTGTCACCACACAACACTGACTATATTCCATGTTATTACTTTTTTTCTTTTTAAGATTTTATTCATTCATTCATTCATTTATTCATTCATTCATTCATTTAGAGAACATGTGAGAAGGTGGGGGGAGGGTCAGAGGGAGAGGGAGACTCTCAAGCAGACTCTGCACTAAGCATGGAGCCTTATGCAAGGCTCAGTCTCATGACCCTGAAATCACGACCCAAGTGGGATGTGTAACTAACTGAGCCACCCAGGTGCCACTCCCTATGCTGTAACTTTCATCTCAGTAACTTTTTCATTCCATATCTAGAAGCCTGTACTTCTCACACCACTTCACCTATTTTGCCCACCCACCCACATCCCTCTCCTCTGGCAAGCACCAGTTTTTTCTCTGTATCAGTAGGTCTGCTCCTATCTTTGCTTGTTTAAAAAGCCAATTTTTTAGTTTCTTTTTTAATTTTTTATAAACATATAATGTATTATTAGCCCCAGGAGTACAGGTCTGTGAACTGTCAGGTTTACACACTTCACAGCACTCATCATGGCATATAACCTCCCCAATGACAGAAGCCAATATTAATTCAAAATCATTTTCCCAGGTTTAGTGAGATATAATTAGCACATATTGTATAAGTTTAATGTATATACTGGTGTATATGTGTGTGTGTGTGTGTGTGTGTGTGTGTGTGTGTATAGCACCACAATATACACAGTTACTTCAATAAGTTTAGTTAATATCCATCACCTCACATTGTTATATTATTTTCCTTTTGATGGGACTTTTAAAATATACTCTCTTACAACTTCCTGACACATAAAGCACTATTGTTAACTACAGTCATTATGTTGCCATTCCCAGAATATATCATTTAAGGTCAATATATTAGTCACTTTTATACCTGAGGACATTTAGTGAGTATGGAGAAGACTAATAATGAGTTTAAAAAAATGGAGTAACTGATACCATCGTAACACTCTTTAGGACCTGGTTACTTTGTGGTATTTGAGAAGCATTCTCAAGAGTAATTCACTCTTCTTTGTAATTGCTTCTGTGAACTGATTCATTGTAATGTTGGAGAGTAATAGCAGTAATTCATGCTATGATTACTGAGAGCCAATAAAATAGTTATGACAAATACCAGTCTAATTGATATAGCTTGAGTCACTTAAAAAGAATCACTTGAGAATGTTCTATCAGTAGTGCTCTTGGATTGGAAGAAGGGGGTGAAGATAAATGAGCAGGCCTGGGTCCTCCTCCAGTTCTGACAGTTCTCTTCCTTCTGATAAACAGCTATAATGGCAGAGGGGGGAAAAAAAAACAATAACAACAACCTTTCTTCATTTGGAAGAGAACAGGACAATGATTCTGAACTGTCACAGGAAAAAGTTCCAGAGAAGGGTGAGGAAATCCTACAGATAATTCCCTCTACTTGACAACAAACTAAGGGGCAGTTTCAGAATACACCTGTCTCATACCAAGGAGAGATGTACTATAATCACCACCATTATAATTGTAATCACAGCAGCAGATAGCATATGTTAAACACATACAATATGCTCGATATTAAGCTAAGTGCATTCCATGATTGATTTTGATTCTGTACTGTGTAGATTGGTTTAAAAATGCCAATGGCTAGTTTGGGGCAGGTGGGACATCTTAAGCTGATAAACACAACTTCCCTAAAAATACAATCTCAGTGAGACACACCCAAGGAACCTTAGGTACAAAGGAGTTAAGTGATGGTCCCAGATCATCCAATTCATATTCACTTGGCACTCTACCATTCTTCCTAACAGGCTACTCTGCCTCTCACTGCCCCCTCACAGTTTTTGTATCTTCACCCTTAAATGGAAAGAACTATTCATTTGTATGAATTTCAAGCATTTCTCCAACTAGAAAATGATACAATATGATGACTATATCTTACAAATGTGTGTTTTTAGACACAATTTGGAACGGATGAAATTGCACAACTCTACGGAAGGTGAGTGGGTGGGCAGCTACACAGGGTTGGGGTAAATAGAAAGACTTATCATCCAGACATAAAATGATAATTATGTAATTACATAGGGCTGTATAAACATGCTTATGATACAAGATCAAGTGAAAAAAGGAACTGCCTAACTAGCATATATGTTACAATTATGTATAAGTTCTATGCGTGTCCACATAGAAGAATGAGGTGGAAGAACAAATTGAGGGAAGTTTTCTCACGATTTGTTGGGCTGATGTAACATTCAGGGACGCATTTACAGTAAGCATTAATGTTTTTACAAAATTGTTTATGATATGAATCTTGAAAGTGAGATTTAATTAAAAAAAAAAAACACCAAAGATGGCATGATGGCAATTCTGAAATTCAAAGAAATGCTGTGGTTTTGGTGCCCACATAAATGTAGCCAAAATTATCTTCTCAATGCTTGTTATAAATGACTCTAAAGAACAATTTTCAAACTGTAATATCTTCTCTGAACAACCATAAACCCTAGTACACATGCCAGTTAGTAATTAATTCTTGAATACTCAATTTTTCCTGAGAAAATATCTTACTCTTTGTAAGGAAATAATGGTCTACAAAGTGAAAAAAAATTGTCTTTATTTATTCATTCACTTATCCACTTATTCAACACACATTAATATTGAGTGCTTGTTGTTTTAGGCACTATTTTAAGAGCTGAGGATTTACCAGAAAAGAAGCTAGTTTGTAGCTAGGACTTGACCTGTAACAGCCTAGAGCTTAAAAATAGAGCTGCCCAGGAATTGAACTACTGGGTATGTGTCCCAAAGATACACATGTAGTGAAAAGAGGGGTCATATGCATTCCAATGTACATAGCAGCAATGGCCACAATCACCAAACTGTGGAAAGAGCCCAGTTGCCCTGCAACAGAGGAATGGATAAAGAAGATATGGTCCATATATACAATGGAATATCAATTAGTCATCAGAAAGAATGAGTACCCAACTTTTGCATCAACATGGACAGGACTGGAGGAAATTATGCTGAGTGAAGTAAGTCAAGCAGAGAAAGTCAATTATATGGTTTCACGTATTTGTGGAGCATAAGCAATAGCATGGAGGACATTAGGAGAAGGAAGGGAAAGATGAAGGCGGGGTGGGAATCAGAGTGGGAGACGAACCATGAGGGACTATGGACTCTGGGAAACAAATTGAGGGTTTTAGAAGGGAGGAGGGTGGAGAACGGGTGAGCCTGGTGGTGGGTATTAAGGAGGGCACGTACTGCATGGAGCACCGGGTGTTATATGCAAACAATGAGTCATGGAATACTACATCAATAACTAATGATATACTGTACGGTGACTAACATAATAAAAAAATTAAAAAATTGTTAGAAATAAGATTAAAAAAATTATCTCTATGAAAAGGGAAAGAGCTCATGAAAGAATCTGGAGCAAATTTGTTCCCCTAGTCATCACTGAAAATGCAGTAGAGAGAGGTTGCAGAATCTTCTTGTGGCAGCTTTTTGAGCAAATGTTTCCAGAAAAATATATATATCTATGTTGCAGAAAATAATTTAGAAATAGTTTTCCAACTCTGCTTCCTTCACACAATCACCTAGTCATCAGAACATCTGTTCCAAGAAGAAAAAAAAGAAAAGAAAAGAAAAGAAAAAGTCATGAAGGCGGGAGCATGTTTATTTTACCACTGCATTTATTCCCAGCATCAGGAACAGGACCTGAACTGTGTCCATGAGGATCCAATCAGTTTAGTTCACACCAAGTGCTGGGTTACCCTGTTACAGCAATGAGTCATGTTTGGTTCTGCCTCTCGAGGACATTAATCCAGGTGGTAAATGGCAGGCATTTATAAAGCACCAACTGTATATCAGATATATAATAAATGCCATTATTTTAATCTGATATTGCCACAACTCTATTGCTTTTTTCTTTGCCTCACTGTGTCTCAGTTTTCTGAGTTCTATAAACCTGTGATAGTGATACTACTTCAATCCTGAAGCTTTGAGAAAAAAATTCTTGGTACTTATATTATTTATAAAAGCACCGAGATTCATAGCATGTACCATCCAAGTGCATGCTAATATACTATTATTTAAAGCTCACGATAACACTGTGAAATAGATTTTATTGCCTCCGTTTTACAGAGGAGCAAACAGATTCATTGTGGGTAAACAATTTGGCCAAAGGCCCACAGTTCATACACTGTGGCACCACTGAGTTTAGAAGTATTTCTCCCATCTTCCCTGCCTGTCTATACCCTTGTTTATATTCTCAGATTAGATCCTAATCCCTTCCTGCTTCGTCTTGTCGACAACTGGCTTCCAAGCCTCTCCTTCTCTAGTTTCATCGAACACCCTTTACATTTTCCACTATCCACTTTCCACATGTTACTTAAGCACGTATCAAATTGTATTATTTTCCTTTCTTTAAAACCCAAGTGGTTTCTGCTGCTTCTAGAATAAACTTCAAGGTTCTCAGAAAATCACTATATGATTTTAATATTAAAAAATATTCAATAGATGATGTTCAAACATTATAGCCAAAACACTAACAACTGTATTAAAATCAGACGGTCCAAAATTCAGGCAGATCTGTATTCAAAGCACTTATAAGGCAGTAGCTTTCCAAGTTATTAAAATTCTTTGATCCTTAGTATCTCCTTTGAAAGATTGGGATAATAGCATTTAACACATAATTTGGGGTTCATATAATAGATACTTAGTAAGTGATACTTATTATTCTCATCGTCCATCGTGCCAGAGCAGCATAAACCATATTTAAGAGATCACACGTGGAAAAAAAAAAAAATCTAACAGAGATCCCCAAATGTGAAAAATGGAGAGAAATAAATAGTAGAATTGGCTGCTATCAAGCAATGACATAGTATTTCAGAGTTACGTTGCCAAACCAGTCTAATTTTATGGGAAGAGAAAATTCAATTATAAATAGACTATTTAATTTATATATAAAGTCTATTTATATATGTAAATATATAAACCAACCTGACAAAAAATAAGTTTTATCATTGTATGGATTGGAGCAGATTTGTAATAGATTTGCTAGTAATAAATAGAAACATTCTATACCCTACTCCTCACTTGAAATATTAAGAATTACTATCTGATTTTATAGCTCTCCAAGAATATGCTTTCCTTCTAATGAATGCTCTCATATAGATTTTACAGATGCTTATGTTAAATATAGGTTAACTGACAGATTATTTTGAAATGCTCGGAGTGATTAATCAAGGCTGCTTCATTTAGTGATGAGAGATATTCAGTGAGATTTCAAGATTTCAGTTTAGTTAAATTAAGTTCATAAGCAAGAAAACTCATCTGAACTCAAGAAAATATTTTGGGCATATAGAAGCCACATGGTAATACTCTGAGACACAAGCCTTGCATTAGTGACCCTAAGCTAACTTCCAGGTATCTCCACATTGGTTGGTGGTGTTAGCTGAGAAGTAAACATGTAGTTTTTCTTGTTTTGACCTAAATAAATTCATGTTTGATGAGATCATACTTTTAGCACTCATTTATCCAAACGCTTATTAAGTATTCACTAAGTACCAAGAAATGTGTTAAGGACTAAAAATAAATGATGTAATAAAATGTTTTTCCCCCTGATTTTACTGCCCTCACCATCTAATTAGGAAAGAGAAATAAGTCATAAATGTGATTGTTTTGCTTGTGATGGTGTATGTGCAGGATAGAGAAAGGCACCCCTATGGCTATGTCAGTTCAGGTCCATCAAGAAGCACACATCAAAATGGAGATAGACATAAAAGAAATGTATTGGGGAAAGTGTCTGTGAAGGATAAAGAGTGAATGATCCATAGCTAGAAAAGGCAGCTTCCAGAATATGGCAGAAGTCTGACAGAAGGAAAGGAGGAGGGAAGGACAGAAGTTTGGACGGAAAGAGTCTGGGAGAGCTTCAGGAAGGACTCCAGTAAGTCAATGGGACATACCTGAGCTAGAGTCCCCCATGATGGGAGGCCTGTGTTTCACCGAAACAGACCTGAGCTAGTAGCAACCCTTGGACGGGAGCAGTCCAGGGGCAAAAACAGCCTAGCAGCCAGAGCTTTCATAAATACTGAAAGCAGCAGTTAGGGTTGCCAATCAATCATGACGGTGACCACCATGGGAGGCGTCAGTGTTACTGGTGGACCAGGACTCCAGAAAAGGTTCTGAAAATGAATACGAGATCTCAAAGTGGATGGGTCAACGCCTTCTAAGGGGGGTTGGGAGGCAGTGCACCAAGAGGTGAGAAGAGATGGGGCAGGATTCCAATCAGGTAGAGTCAGGTAAGTTCTACAAAGATGCTTGATTTTATTCCAAATAGAGTCCCTGAAGGGGTTAATGCTGGACAGAGACAAGGGGGCTTCCGCGTTGTAGGAAGAGTCCCATCATGTATGGAGTGTATTCTGATGGAGGTTTTGGGAGGTGAAGGAGAGGAAGACACTAGTCGTAAAGACAAGGAAGTAGCAAACAGACCTGGGTTCTAATCCTGACTCCACTCCTTACCAACCAGGTGACCATAAGCAAGTCCTTTAACAAGCCAGAGCCCCTACTACTAATTCCCTACAACAGGAATTACACACCTCCTTACTTCAAGGTGACATGAGGATCGCAGGTATAAAATGAAGAGGACCGTGCTTAGGAGTTCAGGGGTCGACAGTAGACATAAACCTACATTCATACCGTGACGTCATGATGTGACTAGAGTTGTGCTTTATATAAACTTCTATAAACCTCAGCTTTCTTTAATGTAAAATGACCACAGGATTGCACGTCCCTCCTGGAGCTGTTCTCTCTGAGCCAATCCGTGCAAAGTCTCAGCTAACTCCTTGCAAGGAGGAAATGCTCAGCAGCTGAGTGTTGGGTGCTGCGGGAGAGCTGCACACACTTGTAACGTTCCGTCCTCACTGTATCTCCGCAGGCAGGCTATTTTCTCCCCACGTGTTCAGGAGCATACTGACGCTTGAAGAGTTTAAATAACTGCTCACCATCACACAAATGACTGTACTGGGTTACAATTCTCAGTTACCTGGCTTCAAAACCCATATTCTTAACCACAATTCTCCATTACCCTCCATTCCAGCATGAAGCAAAACCATCTACCTGCCAAGGAAAATGCAATTCTAAGAACTCACTTGTGGGCTACGGTTGGGTTTCCCCGTATTATTAGGAGGCTTTCAAACAGAGTTAGGGACCATTTAAGCAAAACTTCCTGGTGAGACCCAAGAGAGGTTTTATCCAATTCATTTAAATGGAATATTATAGACATCACACAGATTCTGATATAATCTGTGTTCCGCCATTTGAAACTAGTTTCAGTTGGTGATGGAGGGAGGGGGGAACACGGGGGTGTGAACATGATGAAGGCAGACATCTTTGGAATGTTAACAGACATTAATCTCTTCATTCTAGTGAGGAATACACTTCACTCCCAATACAGAGCAGCCTTGTTACAGGTAATCAAAACCCAAGAAAAACCCAGGTCCGTAGCGTTTAGGCACAGGGTCCTTGTCCATGTAGCTCCCTCTCTCTTCTTCGTCTTTCCTTTGAGAGAAAAGAATGGCCTGATTTTAATCCAGGTTCTGCCACATTTCTTATTAAGGAAAATGCTGAACCTCTCTAAACTTCAGTTCCCTTAGCCAAAATAGCATTATCTTAAGGTTGCATTAAGTACTACCTGTGGACATTCATGATTGTGTCTAGTACCTATTAGCTACTTCACAAATGCTAGCTCCCCTTGGATGAACAGAAAAGAATGACTTAGAAAATCAACAGATTATCAGAAAATAATTCTATCAGTAAACAAAGACAATATCTTATATTAGGTAAAGAAGGGTTGAAGTTTTCATTATTAATGTTCCTATTAAAAAAAAAAAGCTAGAAATAGTCACCATTCACAGATGCTTCTGCAACAGAGTTGGACCATGCAGCTTGAGGAGATATTTCATCCTCTTCCTCTAACAACTGTGAGATTTCTATTTTCAAGAATAATTTTGTTGCACTCTCTTATGAGGAGGTTCACCTTCAATACAAAAACTTATAAATCTGCAAGACTTGCAAAACCAATACAATTTTTTTCTTTCAGCTTCATTGGAAAGGAGGCAAAGAGATTGCCTCTGGCATTAAGAAACTCACAGGCTGAAATAACTTGAAGCTTGTGGACTCCATTAACAAAAGCCTGCTTGAGACAGTTTAGCTAGGAACTCTGTCTCCCAAAATCTCTCTGTTGGGGAGTCACATGGACTCCTGGCTTTCTCCTGTACTTCCGGAAACTGTAGCCATGCAGGGGGAGACTTCCAAACCACTGGGCTCCCAGTTACTGGATGATTCTGCAAACACCTGAGAGGTTAGATCCCATCACCTGATCATTGTTTTCCTGAAATCACGCTCCAGGAAGGATCATTTTAGATAGTTTTGGAGCATCAGTCAAGGCTATTTCTCTGGTCTTGGTAATGTTGGTCCATATATTACCCTTTAAACAACACTTGGCTTTTGATTAATACTTCTCAATAAAAAGAAACGGCAAATTTTAAAAATAAAGACTCCTCCCTCTTTCCTATTCACCTCGGCTTGTATATTTTTTCAGTGTTATCATGCAAGGTGAACTGTGCAGTGCTGGTCATTGCATCTGTTTTAATCTCCAAGCCCTCCTCAGTGGCAATCACCTTGGCCATCTCTCTTGACAGATGGCCGTACTCTACCAAATGAGCCATAATTTGATACCAACTGATTCTGGAGAACTTAACACAGAATTAAAGCAAATAAGCTTTAAACAGACTATATAGACCCAGGAAAATAACAAGCACTTAAACACAACCCCACCTCCTAATAAATAGTATGCAGTGGAATTCTTCTGACTCCAACTTTAAACTCACGAAGCAAGTATCAGTCGTAAACATGAAGATAAATATATAAATTATCTTATAAGTGAAGGCAAGTTCTTACTGTTACAGTGGAATCAGCAGTAGCATTTAGAACTTCAGCATGTTCAAGGAAGGCAGGACAGTGGGTATGTTCACTCTCCATGAGGAAGAGAGTTTATTGCTTCTGTATATTCTGGATAGATTTATCAAACAGGCAATGGCTCCACCGATTAGGTGTTAGATCACTGGTCTTGTAGATTTATCAAACAGGCAAAACCATATCATGTGCACCTCCAAATAAGCCCCAAAGAAGAGTTCTGATAACTTTGGTTGATGCCCAAAGATTCAGCAATCAATATATATGAGTCAGATTTCAAAAATTCAGCCTCAGCATTTTTTTAATCAGAGCAAGCTCTTTATCAATTATTTGGAAAAAAGAGGCAAATAGCACAATTTTTTTAATTAGGAGAATTATGAAATTGGGGCCATATAAAATATATTATAATCATATATTACTGTTTTTATGTTAATTTTTCTGGTCTCTAATTAATGATGCTTATAAAACTATTTAAATCTCAGTTGTAAAATACATCAATTGACAATATAATATTTAAGACTAAGAATGGAGAAATGAGAGCTACTTAGAAAATTAAAATGAATTCTAGTTTTGTTGTTGTTCTGAGAGGCAGTAAAGTTTCTTAGAAATAATTTGATCCTTTTGAATAAGGTTTTTAATTTCTGTTCATTGGTAATCCAGCAGAGGCTAGTTTAGGGCTAATTTTGTTCCTGCTGAGGCAGGTCCTTTTCACAGACTCATGAATTATGTGCCTCATGGATTATGAAGTCTTCTACTCTGACTAGTGGGAACAGGAATTATATTCTGAAGTAAGGGTGAGTGCTGGGCAGCATTCCCTCTAACCTTTAGGATGTTGCCCTGCGGCCACAGTGTTTCTTCACACACCTTCACTGAGCAGCTGGAAAGTGGAGGTGGAAACTCCACAGACTTCTACAGTATGCTGCTCTTTTTTTCCCTGTTTTGCCATCCTGGTCTGCAGCTCTCTGAGTCCTGACACCTTCCTCTTTGATCCGGCTCCCTCCTCCTCAGCTTCCCCTTTCCCTACCAGATCCTAAAAACTCACAGCAGGCAGGCAGCTCAAGACAACGGCAGAATTCACATCTGGTGCTGTCAATGGTCTCTAATTGTCTTTTTGTTGTGGCTCTTTTTAAAGACTTTATTTATCTGTTTGTCAGAGAGAATACAAGCAGGGGGAACAGCAGGCAGTGGGAGAAGCAGGCTCCCCGTAGAACAGGGAACCCAATGCAGGACTTGATCCCAAGACTCTGGGATCATGACCTGAGCCAAAGGCGGATGCTTAACCGACTGAGCCACCCAGGCACCTCTCTCGTTGCCTTTCGATAGTCATTATCCTTTGTTACTCAATATTCACTGTCTTGTGCATTGTTGTGTCATATATCTGGTACTTTTTTTTTTTTTTTGAGGTGTTTCAGGTAGGAAGCGAGATCTGGTCTCTTTTCCTTCATTTTGGTGAAAAGCATTAGTCACTCCTTCCCCCACCTCCTGAAACATCCTGATGCATGCACTTCTCATTATTCTTCTTAAATGGCTCTGAAGTAGAACCCGGATTTTCTCTTATGAATCCCCAGTATAAATCACGTGTTCCATTCAATCTGAGCTGTTCAACGTTCCTTAATACATCTTATATTTAAGTATACTTCATGCCCCATAACTTTGGATGAGCAGCTATTTTAGCTGGGCTCATATTCACTGAAAAAAACACAACTAAGAACTCCTAAGAATTCAAAAATTCTGGGTTCAGGTACATGTACCTCTACCTATCCTGTAACAGGGAAAACAGTTCACTCATGAAAATATATTTCATTGAGGCGCCTGGGTGGCTCAGTGGGTGAAAGCCTCTACCTTCAGCTCAGGTCATGATCTCAAGGTCCTGGGATCGAGCCCCACATCGGGCTCTCTGCTCAGCAGGGAGCCTGCTTCCTCCTCTCTCTCTGCCTGCCTCTCTGCCTACTTGTGATCTCTATCTGTCAAATAAATAAATAAAATCTTAAAAAAATGTATTTCATTGCTAAAGTAAGAGTTGAACTAGATCATTCACTTTCTAGTAATAAAAGTAGATGAAATAGAAGTTCTGAATGAAACTTGTGTGAGGTCCCATCCATCACAGGTGATGCTGGAATCATACTGTTCCTCTGGAGAGCATTTAAGAATGAAATGAGATTATCTCTATATATCACCTAGCTCTATATTTCTATGAGCAGATGATTATTCTATTAAACATCATATCTCATGCTTTCCCTTTTCCTCTTTCCTACAAGCCACATTTATTGAGCATCTACTATATTCTAGACATTAGCAACACAAAGGAGAACAGAGAGACATTCCTTCCAGTTAAACAACCCTGCCTGCTAAACTCCTTTCACTGTCAACTGAATGCCATTTCTCTTTTTAAAATTTCCTTAACATGCATATAGTAAGATGTATTTTTCTCCTAATCTCAAATACACATGTGTTGCTCTTAAGGAACTGATTATATTTTTCTGTGTTATCATTACTGTTTTCACTTATCTTATCCCATGTGTTAAGACTGCAGTATCACCAAGTTCAAAAATGTTCCTTCGGTCTTTGTGTAAGTACAGAATCCTGGATAACAGGAATGATGTAAATTGCTTATTTCTGATTATGGTAGTAATGCTGAGTAATATTAAATAACCATACAAAACTGAACAATACAAAACTGTATGAATAACGAAAACTGCTTTATTCTGCCCCTCACTGCCCTTATACATAAATATTTTCAGAGGTAGGTAATTAATATCAACATTTTAGAATACACCCTTCCAGAAATTTTCTATAGATATGTATATGCACAGAATCATTTTAACCTCTTCTGAAAAAAATTATAACCCTAGTAAACATATTGTCTTGCAACTTTTTTTTTTAACTTAATACGTCTTGAGTATCTTTTCATCTCAGAACATACAGAACTACCACATTCTTTTTAAAGGCTGTGTAATATTTTAGAAGCATAAATGCATGAATTAGTGCAGGGTGAGCTCAGATGAGCTCCTTCCATCCAATATCCTTCTGCTAAGGTGAGGATTAGCTGGAACATAAAGTAATAGAAATAAGGCAGCACTCTCTTTTTAGAAATAAGGGTATTGTAATACCTAGTAAAATATGGAGAGCTAAACTGTGCATTGATTTTCTAGAAACTTTGATCATGAATTGTTTTGTGTTATTTCTGCTAAACTCTCAAATAAAAGGTTACGGAAAGAAAAAGGGCTTATTTTTCAAAATTCTTCGCAGGTGAAGAAATGGATATTACATACAGACTCATTGCCTAGAATGACACAATTGGCTTCAATACTGAAACCCACAGTGTGTGACATGAACTGCATTCTACTGCCTTTGTTAGTTCCAATTGACAAGGAGAAGGAAATCAGGGGAGAGGAAAAAAAAAAGAGAGAGAGAGATTTTTCCTGATGCAAAAAGAGTACAGATTTTAAAAACGAGACAGACTTGGAGGAAAGTAGGTCACTAGGAAGTGTTTACACAGAGTTTATTACGTACATAAATTGCGCATATATCCATTTTGTTGCCTAGAGTTATAGAAAAATGAATATGTTGGCATTTAAATATTTTTAACTTGGATCTTAAATCTCTTGAGTGTCTGGACAACATCAAAAATTGTGTGTGACACGTCCTAGGATAAGCGAATCCCTTATAAACAGATAATCATTAAAAAGTGATAATCCTAAAAGACGGCACTAAGTTAAGGATTTCTTTTTTCAAGATAAAATTAAGAAGAGCATCAGATGTGGCACTACCCCATTAAGAGAAGAAAGAAGAGGCAGTCATAACTTTACTTACAGTCAGCATATACTGAGCAGCACAGAGGGTCTGGGAGTTTAGTCTCTGTGGGTAGACTGCCTCAGTTTGGATTCTAGCTCCATTACTTCCTGGTTCTATAACCTGGGAAAGATACTTAATTTCTTCAGGCCTCAGTTTTCCAATCTCTGAAATGGGTATTAAAGTAACTCTTTTAAATTTGGCTCTGAGGCTAAATGAGTTCATACAGGTAACGCTAATCTTTTTAATCGCAAATTGCCTAGAAAAATTAGCTATCATTTATTTAATTCATATGTGAGACACATACATGGTCCAGGATCTTGCACGCTATGCTTTTTATCCTTTCATTGCTACTATAAAGTAGCCATTACTTTTTTGATATTAAGAATGGTAAAATTAGCAATCTGAGTGACAAAGTTATACACATAGAATAGCTAGGAAGTCACAGAGGAGGAAATTGACCTAAGCTTTTGTATCTTCAGAGGCCTGTCTCTTTAGGCCCAAAGATTTTATCCAGGGAGAAAACATTCCCCAATTAATTCTGCGAACTTGGAAAGCATATACAGTGGCTGTTTTTGAAGTCTGGTTTTAAAATTTAGTTTTCCTACCCTCCCCTTTCATTCCGTAGTAGTATTTACGGTGAACTAGATGCTGGCTTAAAGGTTCTAAGAGTATCACTCTCTTGGCTAAGCCTGTTCGATCTCTAAGCTCTTACTACTGTCATCTTGTTGTCTTCCCTTTTTCTGAATTAAGGTTTTACTGTAACTGAGGGGTACTTCTTCAGCAAAGCAAATATAAGGTATGTAAATGATTTATTGAGGTGGCCCTAACATGAAACCCACTGGCCACATATATTAGGGTGAAACAGAGCAGATGGGCAGAGCTCCAAGAAGCTTCTAGACGGACACCACCTACCCACCATCCCATGTGCCAGTGAACGCTCTTATAGTTCTTCATACAGAAGTAGGTCACAATTAATTGCTAAATTTCTCTCGTACATGTAAGTCCACAGTTTAAGGCATCTCTTTCTTCCTACCCCCAATCACGAACACATGCACATGCACATCTACACACATGTTCACACCTGTTTGTGCCTCACCCGAGTCTGTATCTCCCAGATGCTTTAATGTGTATACATAAAAGCAAAGTCGCAAAATCAACTTCTTCAAGGCAGAGTAAATATAGTGCTGTGCATATAACAGTACTGGTAAGTATAGAAAAGTACTCATGAGAAAGTATTTATGAAATAATTTTTTTCTAAGATGTTTCTTCTTCAAACTGTAATGATTTTTGCTGCAGATGTGAGATAGTATCCCACTTTCTTAACACAGTTCATTAGAAAAGCTCTCTAGAGGGATCCTCTTTAGAAAATAGGAACGTTTATAGAAGAAAAGTAAAGGAAGGATAGAAAAACAATTATTTCAGAGGCTAGTCACTGTAAACTAGGAGTTTTACAATCTATTGCAAAACTCTCAGGTTTTCCCTTTTCCTGACTTTTACAAAGATGGGCATTGGCAAATGTATGTCACCATCTCTTTAAGAAAGGCCTCCTCAACCCTTGGAAATCCCCACCTTCTCTGAACCTCTTAGTATAGTCCATTATTATTATTATTTTTATTTTTAAAGATTTTATTTATTTGACAGAGAGAAATCACAAGTAGACGGAGAGGCAGGCAGAGAGAGAGAGAGAGGGAAGTAGGCTCCCCACTGAGCAGAGTGCCCGATGCGGGACTCGATCCCAGCACCCTGAGATCATGACCTGAGCCGAAGGCAGCGGCTTAACCCACTGAGCCACCCAGGTGCCCAAGTATAGTCCATTATTATTATTCATGTTACCTTTATAAAAATGCAAAGTTCTGTGCAGTTTCATGGGCATATTTCCCCCACTAGATCTTACACTCCTGAAAGACATCACTATGACTTACACGCCCATCTTCAGGCTTTCACCATCCTGCCTATGCTACTGGATACAATAAGTACTTAACTGATGCCCCTTAGATAAAAACAAGCCATTGGCTGAATCTGCAAGGACTTTATCTTCCTGAACAGTTTGGGGAATATGGCATAAAGAAGAGAAAAAGAGAACATCAAGGAACTTTCTAGAATCACAGGCACAGCCAACAACCTTTGAGCAGTCTTGGTCTTTTTAATACTATTTTTTCCTATTCCAGAGTAGCAGTCAAAGCCAAACATAGGATAACCCATGGTTTTAATAATTTTAAATAAGCTTCTTATATTTTCTATTTTATTTCATCATGTCATAGGTAAAAGCAACATGCCATTGTACCTTGTACCTTTTTAAAAAAGATTTTATTTGTTTGTCAGAGAGAGACAGAGAGCACAAGGGGAGGAGGCAGCAGGCATAGGGAGAAGCAGACTCCCTCCTGAGCAAGGAGCCCAATTGTGGAACTCGATCCCATGACCCTGGGATCATGACCTGAGCCGAAGGAAGATGCTTAGCCGACTGAGCCACCCAGGAGTCCCTGTACCGTGAACTTTGAATAATTCTTAACTCCAATGTGATCAAGAGTCTTAGGAATTCATCTTATGCAAAAATTAGAGATCTATATAAAGATAGCTAGGCATTAATTATAAGGAGCCTTCACAACACAGGTAAGAAGCTAGCAAAATTTCTCCTCCTTGTCCGTATACTATTGGTATAATATGACAGCAAAAATCTTCAGGCCACCCACTGCAAAGGGCTTTTCTTTATTCTTGCTTTTCTTCTAGCAACTGTTTCTATGCATTGGATCCCATGGGCACCAACCTACCAATACGTAAATTTAGATAAAATTCACATCTTTAAAACACCAGGAACAACATAGGTGTTGTTTTGTAAATCTTGGAATAAAACAAAACAAGATATAATCAAGGACCTTCCGGTTGTAATCAATTTTGTACCATAATTTTGGAAACTAACATAAATGAAAGACTTGAAAAGTTACAATTATTTTGTCTTCTATAGTATCATTTTGAAACTCTATAAATTGGGCTTGTGGCAGTTGCATGATTCCAATCACAAGGGCAAAATGTATCCCCCTTAAGTATCTGGAAGAACCCTTATTTTTTAGGTAGCACTGGTCCCTTTGATTACTGGTAATATCATGATGTTAATACTCAAGCATCACTTCTCAAAATTCATTCTCTGATTAAAATGAAGCTACTTCATAGTATGGTAAACCCTGTCTCAAGATAGTAAGACAGTCTAAATAATTCAGTCATGTAAAATAGGGGGTCATGTTACTATGAGGCTGAGGCAATAACAGAGTGGATTCTAGAAAGCTAGCCATCTTGGCATTTCCCTCCTGGACCAAATGTTGACCGTGACCCGAGGCTACCATTTGCAATTTCTTTCCTCAGCTTAAATATCACTGAGGATAATTTGGGGGTCTGGACTACCTAGAGCTTCCTGGACAATAGCAGGAATTTTTGGTTACTATTTTGTCAGTTTGATCTCCAGAGACTGGGCTCACAGAATCTTGAAAACAACGCAGAGAACCCACATGGCCTCATTCCACAGCCCCTCCATCCTAGAAGGTAAGACTTTTAAGAGTTGAAATGAAATGAGCTCATTTATACGAAAGGGTTTTAACATGGAGCTAAAAGGGGGTGCCTGGGTTGTTTAGTCAGTTAAGTGGCTGCCTTCAGTTCAGATCGTGATCCCAGGGTTCTGGGATCAAGTCCCGCATAGGGCTCCTTTCTCAGTGGAGAGCCTGCTTCTCCCCGTCCCTCTGCCTGCTGCTCCCCCTGCTTGTGTGAGCTCTCTCTCTATCAGATAAGTAAATGAAATTTTTAAAAATAATAAAATGGAGCTAAGAATCCATTAAAGAGATAGGCCTTAGGCATATCCTCACAAGGAGGAACCATGAAGTTTGGAACAAGGCCTAACAACAGCCAACATGCCAAGGATTCTGCAGGAACCCCTGCAAGTTGCTACAGTAACAAACTTTTGCTTAGTGACAGCCTTAGTAACCAATTCTGTTGAGCCAAGATTTATTTTCTGCCTCCAACACCAATCAAAATTCTTTATAAACAATATATGCAAGCATTCCCATTTTGTCTTTGAAAACTCCTGAATTTGCTCCCCAGTGGGACATGATCCGGTTGCTACGCAAATCTGTAAAGCCTGATGAGTTGCGGTTCTGTGATCCCAAATAAGTGCTTTTTGCCTCATTATTGCTTCCTGACAATTTCAGGTTTTTAGACTTTTAGCCCACTCCTCTTTCAGAACAGGGGCTGTGCGAAAACGGAAAACAATGCCAGGTAAAGTTACATCCGATGTAATGGTTCCCTGAGGTTTTAATGTATGTCACGTTCATATTTAAAAAATACTGTGAAGTCATGTTTTTGAAGACTTTTCATTGATATAGAAAATGGGTCATGAGAGATTAAATTTAAAAAAGCAAAACAGGAAACAAGTGTACACATACAGGGTGGTGAATGTGATTGTACGTAGAGAGATATAATGAAAAACTGGAACAGAATACTTTAAAAATTGAATTCTCACAATGAGCACAAAATGTATGGAAGTGCTACATCACTATATTGTATACTTGAAACTAATATTCTGCTGTACATTAATGAACTGGAATTTAAATAAGAACTTTAAAAAGTTGATTATTGCTTTTTTCCAGGAGGAAAAAAAGAGAGACAATTTCCGTTTTCTTTTAGCACTTTCTTCCCCCAAAATGTTCTACAGTGACACTGTATTGTTTCCCTCATCACAGTGGGGAAAATGTACTTCAGAAGATATAAAATAGGAAATAAGCATATCATCTCTGAATTATGATCTCTTCGGCTATGATTATAATCTAAAACCAGTGCAGAATCAGGAGTCTTGCTTGCTGGTCAAAGACTATTTTGAGTCTATAGAGTCTATAAACCTCTGGAATGTTCTGTTTCCAAAAGTTACTTAAGAAAAAAAAAAGTTACTTAACACACACTGGAAACTAACGACTGTAACTTCACAAAGATTCTCCTTTGCTTTGGCAAATCTTCTATGTATTGATAGGTATAGAAAAGAGGTCACAAACCCAGTAGACTCTCCATTTTACTGTGCCTCTCTTGAAAAAAAACCTGGATTAACATCTCTGCTTCGTTGTAGAAAAACCCCTATGTTCCACATACACAGGTGGATCGCATCCCATGTGAACACGGGGCCCTTCTCATTCACGTGCTCGGATACAATCTTCTCCAGATTAGCGTTTGAGGTTTTGTAGACACAGCCCTGAAACCAACCATCATTTTGGTTTTCATTATATACCCATGCTTCCCTCACGAAGGGCAGACTGGGGATGAGAAAGTGAGGCTGAGAGCGCTTGAACCGAGTGCCATGGAACATTAATACCTGAGGGTAGCATGAGTGACCAGGATGCCTGAAACAAGTAGCTTTCTGCTGATCCACTGGGAAAAGTCAGCAGACTCAATAACCCTCTAAATTCCTCATTTCATTCCTAGAGACTACAGTAGGTTCTTGTACTTACTTGCTGACTAACATTCTGTCCAGAGTCTTTTAAGAAAGAATTCTTATAAATTATCAGCAAATGTTCTGCCTGAATTTTAGTGCTTTAGATAGGAAGCACTGAAATTTGCTGGTAGACACTATCTGCAATAGAGAATATTAACTTCTGTAATAGAGAATCTCTGTTCATGACCCAGAAAAAAAAAAAAAAAGACACTGTTTAATACAAGATCCTCTATGTATTTGCCAAGGGATCTTAAATAAGACAACTAGCAAATGGTTCGAAATTGCTCATCTGCATAAAGACAATAATGTTATTTTTTTATACTTAGGGAGTGTGGATGAAGAAGTTGGAATACCTTGAAAAAATAAGAAACAGGGTATTGTGTCACACTTACTTCCATATATCCACATATGTCTGTCTGGACAGCAGCAAAATTCCTGATTGAGCTCTTCTCTACATTACTCCTTCTGTACTCTTAAAGCAAGCATTTTGGACTGGTGCTCTCTTCTGCTCACCCATCACTATAAAATCTTTCTACTTCCACTCCATTCTCACCCTGACCCCAAAGGATTTTTCATTTTAATCTCCTCTTATGCATGGAAGATTTTGTTTTCTGAGGAGTACAGGGAAAGGGTTTAACTGGAAGAGCTAGCTGTCAGATACCTTGGGCTGGTTTTTGGTTCCCAATGAAGAAAGAGAATTGGGGGGAACAGGTGGGCTAGTACCACACCTGAAGCATCCCTGGGGAGTAGTATGTGTTTGGCAGGAGCACTGGGAGAGGGGATAAGAACCAACTCTGAGTTTATCCAATCAGGATAAACATTAGACACTCTCTTTTATGGCTATATCCCTCTGTCTCTCTTTCTCCCATTCTCTCCCTCTTTCTTAGTCTCTTTTTCAGAGACATCATGGTTAGCTGTATTTTCCGAGCTGTTTCCAGATTCATTTAGAATTCTGTATTCTCATCTGATAAATGAGGAATCAGGGCTCTATCATGTGTAAGAGTCCCTCCACAATCATCAGATTGTAATTTTCTCAATGCAATGACAGGAGATAGTGCTAGAAGTGTATTACCAGCGTGCCAAGGCTTGACTTACATCCCTTGTAACTCCATACTAGGGAGAAGCTTTAAACTTGGAATCTTACATTCCCTTTTCATTATACAAAGCCATAGGGTGGATTCCATGACAGATTTCTGCCAACTTCCATTTAGACAGGAGATGGTATAAAAAAGTTATCAAGAGCATGGATTCCAGAGGAATACTGCCTCTGTTCGGATCTGGTCCTCTCATATGCCAGCTTGGTGGCCTTAACAATGTAATTAGCTTCTTCATATTTCCACTCTCCTCAACTATAAAGTGGGAATGAAGCCAAGATTACTTAAGTCAAAAGTTTGCAACAAGGAGTATACAGATTTATAGAAATGCTTGGATGAAGTCAGGCACATAATTTATGTAATATAAAATTTGATAATAAGGAAGAACTACTCTGACAAATAGGGGTTTTTATCACATTGAAATCATTGTATGATTATATATATATGTGTGTGTGTGTGTGTGTGTGTATGCTTGTGTGTGTGTGTGTGTGTGTGTGTGTGTGTGTTATTTGAGAGAGAGCAAGCACATGAGTGGGGGGAAGGCCAGAGGGACAAGCGGCCTCCCTGCTGAGGAGGGAGCCTGGCACGGGACTCGATCCTAGGACGTTGACATCATGACCTGAGCCAAAGGCAGACACTTAACTGACTGTGCCACCCAGGTGCCCCATATGATTATATTGTTAATATGCCCTATAAGTCTATAAATCCCACGAAGGCTGGATAAAACCTCACCTGATAAATTTGGTAAATGCTGGATAAATAAATGAACTCTCTGGATAACCCCCCTCACTTCTTTGGTTAAAGGACATTGGAAAAGGGCGAATTTTGTGACGACAAATAACTGAAGACCATGTGCATGACACAGGGAGTTACAGAGCTCAGCCAGTCACAATCTTTGCTCTCCAGAAATATATTCAATCATTTCTTTCAATCCTCGACATCTCCCATCTTGACTTCTCAGCTTCTAGCACAGTTTACAGAATTCAGATCTTGTGTTGACATACAAGAATGCTACACGGAGAAGAGCTGGAGACGAGGACAGCATCAGGCTTTATGACGATATCGAGGGCCTGCACCCACCTGCTACGGAGTGTATTGGACACAGTAGGATTAGGTCCAGTCATCCTGGGACAGCGATGAGCCCTTCATTCTGCTGTTGTTCTGCCCGCCAAGGAGAGGCAGGCTGAGCCTGACTGTAGACTGGCAGTCAGGGGACCCAGGAGCAGGGGTTCTCGAGTCTGTTATACACGGGAAGCACCTGGGAGCTTTTAAAAACATATTGACTCTAATGTAATTGGACTTGGACGGGCATGAGTATCAATACTTTAAAGCCCTCACAAGATCATTATAATGCATATAGCCAGAGCAGAAACCCAACGGGCCAGGTGAACTTGTTGCAGATAATTACAGCCTCATTATGGCCACAGAACTTAGCACACCGTTTTCTAACACTGTTCCTCGTGTAACTACATGGTTCACTTGTATAGCAAGGGTGACCAACTTGTCCCGGTTTGCCCAGAACTTCCCAGGTTTATCACTAAAACTTCCATGTCCCTGGAACATCTGCCAAACCCTGTAGGCCCAGCAAAACCACGACAGTTGGTCATCCTGGCTAAAACAAACAAACAAACAAACAAAAATAACCAAAAAACAACAAAAAAAGGTCTGTTTCACTTACAATACTCAGTATTAATATGCGTTGTAAATCAACAAACATAATCAATTAACTGTCAGGCCAAATTTTAACACAATAGAAACCTCCAATGTAATTTTTTGTTAAATCTATTGTGTTTGAGTGTATGTATCAGACTTCATAATGAAATGACTCCTGTCATTTCTGTCCCTATATTTAAGTATTTTTAAAAGTATTTCCAATTTGCAAGAGTGTTACCCTGCACTTTTATTTTTTTCATTCCTGAGCAAATCTGTTCTCATAAAATTATCAGTGAGCACAGTACTCTAGCAAAAGTGTGCCATGCTCAATCAAACGTTGAGAAGGTTTAAGCACATCTGTTCCATGATGGCTCTTTCGACAGCAGCAGAGCCAGTTATGAGAGGATGTCAGTACACAACAATACAGAGTGGTATCATATTAGAGACATTCAGGCTCTGCTCAAGTTTAGGTGCTTTCTTCCCTGATTTTTAAATTTAATAAGGAATAAAGGTGACTGTTAAATGTTAGATGATGGTAATTCTACTTTGAATTATTAACAAGGGCCAATGCACAGCAGGCAATCAACAAGGCTATGTAAAATAAACAAAAGTAAAAAGAAAGTAAGAAATAAAGATGGGGGGAAGAGATTGACTTTTTTACAATGTTTATTTAAAGTTGCTTTGGATTAGAGTTGTTTTTTTTTTTTAAGTATCTTAAAATTTCGTTTTAAAATCTTTTTTAGGGGCCATTGGCTGACTCAGTAGGGTAAGCATCTGTCTTGGGCTCAGGTCATGATCTCAGAGTCCTGGGATGGAGCCACACATTGGACTCCTTGCTCGGTGGGGAGTCTGCTTTTCGCTCTCCCTCTCTCTCTCTGTCCCTTTCCCCACTTGTGCTCTCTCTCACTTACTTTCTTCTTTCTCTCTCTCTCTCAGAAAGAAAGAAAGAAAGAAAGAAAGAAAGAAAGAAAGAAAGAAAATATTTCTAAAGGATTATTACCAAAATTCTGATCTATATTAATTCAGGTGTCCTTTTTGACATATAGCCAAGATAAAATAAAAATAATGAGGTCTCACCACAGATTTCAAATTTTGTTCTCTAATAGAAGAACTATAAACTTGAATTCATGAGTGAATTTGCTCTATAATTACTACTTCTATTTATTTTTATTTTTTAGTTTCATATACACATACAAATACATATATACACACACATATATGTATTTAAAGTATTCTTCAGCTAGTGACATTGACCTGAACAAGTGGCATTTATTCTATAATTGCTTTTATTTTTTAATTTTATAGTTTTGTATATATGTGTGTGTAAATGTACACATTTATATGTGTACATATATACATATATACATTTACATATATATGTATATATAAATATATATATATACATTTAACTGTTCTTCAGCTAAAGTGACATTGACTTGAACAAGGTATATGATTATCTTTCTATAATTACTGTTTAATCCTTCTGGAACTATTCTCTGGAGAGGTCAAAGGATTATTTCTTGGCTTGAGAATATAATTTGGCCTCTAGACGCATGAGATGATCGGTCATTCTTTATCTGTTCCTGGAAATTAAGTTCCATATTTCCCTTTGCACTCTCTGCCTTATATTACATGTTCTAGCACAAAAGGAGAGCTAAAGCTATTGGTCACCCAAGCAGAGAATTTGCACATATTCACTCGGCTAAAAGTAGATCTCGCTTGCCTGCAAATTGCTGAGATGCGAAGTATCTCTCAGGTTAGATTCTGAAGCTTGGCTGTTTACCGAAAAGCAGCACAAGTTTTGAAAGGGGAAGAGATGGAGAGTTTGCTGCTAGGTCTTAGAGGGTGCTGATGTGCTGAAAAACAGCTTCAGAGATTCAAAGGAAAAGCAGATAATAACCCTTTCCTCCTGGGCAGGTCCTCAAAGAGTTTAGATGATATGCATAGTGTTTGCTTATTGCTTCCTATTTTTCTGCCTACATCCAAAGGAAGCTGGCAGTTCTCTGATACATTGGATATCTTGTGTCTTGGTCACACTGTAACTTTAGCACATGGTAGTGCTTGAGAAAAGTATGTTGAATAAATCTGCATTTCACAAGGCCATCCTCTAGATCCAGATAGAAGGGTGGAAAGGTTAAGATGAACAGGAAATTTGGAAAAGGTTCAGCTGTATAAGTTATTACAAGTCTTCTGATGAAAGAGCAGGTATTAAATTCATGAGACACTGAAAATTGAATTGCTGAGACAAGAGCTATTGTGACTAGAATAGCAAATGTCAGATCATGAATCTATTCACATGGCAAGGATCAAAAGATGATTAGCACAAGTGATGAGTTGTTCTACTTTGCTTGAAACATTGAATCTCCATTTTGATACAAGGAGGCAAAAAAAATGGGCTGCAGATGGTTCTTCCATGGTATCTGTGCCATGTTCCAAACTCCTTCAGGTTTCAGAGTTTAGGGAAAAAAGCAATAGTAAACTTTTTAATATCAAGTCTATAATTTCTTCCTACCTGTATCTTTAGAGACTTCTGAAAAATGCATAACTGGTTATCAATAGGTATTACTATTCTCAAAACAGCTCTATATTATGCAGATAATAAAAAAAGGAGTCAATAGTGATTCCCAGGGTCCATCTGCATGAGAGTACTTCTGCAGGATCTATGGAAAGAGGAAGGACTTATGGCATAAAAGCTAATTTTATATTGAGGTCAGGATGTAGGTGCTGTGAAAAGAGTTAAGTGGGAAGAAAAAAAAAATCCTTTTCTATTAGTTTTCCTTAGAACAGCAAACCCAAAAATCTGTACGGACTTCTAAACCATTGAGTATCTGTCTATTACTTATTAAAACATTATAAGAGGGGCACCTGGGTGGCTCAGTGGGTTAAAGCTTCTGCCTTCAGCTTGGGTCATGAACCCAGGGTCCTGGGTTCGATCCCCGCATGGGGCTCTCTGCTCAGCAGGGAGTGTGTTTCCCTTCCTCTCTCTCTGTGCCTGCCTCTCTGCCTACTTGTGATCTCTGTCTGTCAAATAAATAAAATCTTATAAAAAAAATACAGGAAATATCTTTCAGGAGCTTCCATACAAGATGATGTGTGTCTAAGGTAGGGGTTATCAGACTACAGTCTACCTGCCAAATCCTGGCAGTTAGGTTTTTGTTTCTTTGTTTTGTTTTGGTAATAAAGTTTTATTGGAGCACAGCTATGTCCATTTGTTCAAAAATTAGCTACAGCTGAGTTAAGCAGCTCTAAAATATTAACTATCTGGCCTATGGTAGGTGAAATAATGTCCCTTTGAAGTCTCAGAACTTCTGACTTCTAGAACAACAGTAAGAGGACAGATGTGTTTCTTTAAGCCACTGTTTGTGAGTTACTTCAACAATAGGAATCTAAAACCTGACTCTTTACTGAAAACATTTGCTGACCCCTAATGTAGGATTTAATGTATCCAGAATAATAATTTCTAATAATAAACAAAAACCTTCAGCCAGGGCAAGGAATTCAAAGACTGATAGGGTTAATAAAGCTGCTTTTCTGTGTGGTCTTGGGCAAATAACTTACCCAAGTAAATCCATGTTAAAGCATTTAAGATACACCAGCCAGGCTGGAGAAGTGAAGGGACTTTAATCCTTCCACAAATATATAGGGTGTTGGTCATATGCTCAACAGATACGAAGATTTACCTATGTTCTCATCTATCCCACCAGGAGACAACTCACTTGGCTGAATTCTAAAAAGTCACCATGAACTTTGGGGCAGGCTAAATTTCCCTCTAATTAATTAGCTCACCGTTTCTAGGATGGAAGCTGGAAATAGTCTCACAGCTCTGCAGGAATATTATTTGAGATAAACAGGCAAGGAAGAAGAAAATAGCATTCCTTATTAGCAAACTGAATAGCAAAGGAAACCTATAAAGACTTAATTCTGAATTTAAACTATGTGGACTTATGCCAGGATACAGAGGCTGATAAGGAATATGTACCTAGACACCTTTTACAAATGCAAAAGATTAATATCTCAGTTGTTTGGAATAATCACAGTGCTCTTTTAGACCTCCAGAAAAGATAATTTTCCAAGTCCACAATTATTATTTTTATTACCATCATTTTTAATTGACATTCAAAAAATTACAAAATTGTCTGCCATGTTCACATAGCTTTGATGATTTACCTTAATCTAATTTTAGAATGATGCAGTGCCACCACAATAAACATCTGTCAGGTCTTTTATTTTACACTATTCTGCGAGTGGTGTACAGCGGCAGACTGAGCGTGTACAGATCTCTGGTTGCACCCGTGAACTTAATTTCTCAAATAAGTGTCATCAATGATACAAAACTCAAAATGGAACAATTGCTTCAGACACCAGTGTGCGTATTCTTGTGACTCACACAGAAATTCAACAATTTCCTAATGTCCTATAGCAATGAATTTTGCACTCTAGTGATGATTCCTCTTCCTGACTAACTCAAAATAGAGCTGAAGCATCATAGAAGAGGGTATAGAATGAAAGAGGTTTGCAAAATGTAAATCATGTAATATAAATAATGATTTGTTTGTGGGCATATTGCTAATATATAATTGGAAATTCATTACCTAACACTGAGTCTTCCTTTAAAAGAGCACAGCTCTCCAACCAAAGAACACGCAGAGTTCCATAAAAGAACATATCTCAAAAACATCTTCTGTCATTAAGCAAATACTGAAGAGAGATGGGACATTCTGAAGAGAACCACACACACAAATAATGTTTTAGTGTTAAGTCTTACTTAGGCATTTGCAATGTCTACATGTAAAGAATTTGACAGGCAATGTTTTCTCAGCCTTACTACCGCAAAATGCATTAAGTGCCAATATTTGGGAAATCCTTAGAAATCAATGAAAGGTGAAACATCTGGGTTTGAATCTCAGTTCCTCCATTTATTAATTCTGTGCTTTGACTTCATTACTTGACCTCTTCCTACCTTAGTTTTCTCATCTGTCAGTGAGAGTGACTACAAGTGCCTACTTCTTTTCTTTTTTTAATTTTTTTTTTAAATTTATTTGACAGACAGAGATCACAAGTAGGCAGAGAGGCAGGCAGAGAGAGAGGAGGAAGTAGGCTCCCCTCTGAGCAGAGAGCCTGATGTGGGGCTCGATCCCAGGACTCTGGGATCATGACCTGAGCCAAAAGCAGAGGCTTTAACCCATCGAGCCACCCAGGCGCCCCAACAAGTGCCTATTTCTATTCCTTAATGCATCTCATTTCCTTTATCAACTAGAAAATTCGCCTACTGGTGGAACCCATCTCCTAAGAAGATCGTGAGGATGAAGAGCCACCCCACGGGCAAAACATTTACCACAGAACTTGATATATCGCAAAGAAACCTATAGTGGTAGCTGTTCTTTTTGTGAGCGCTCTAAGCAAGATACCCCAGATGCTGTGCTGAGAAGCTGCGAGTGGTAGAAACGAATCACAAACACCACCACAACAAAAACACACAAACCAAGAGCAACAAAGTAAAACAGACACAAAACAATGACTCTGCCTTTGAGGAGCTAGTCTGTGAATTTACAGTGTCATAGAAGTATTTGTGAGGGGAGATGATCTAGAATAGATGTGCGGCAACTCCTATGTCACAGGTTCATCCTTAACCAAAGGCAAAACAGGACAACATTTCATTAAAGAACCTTATGTATGCCTTACCTATTTTTATGTTTGCAGCTATATATATATATATATATATATATATATATATATTTACAAAATAGAGTATCTGATAATTCTTTATGTTTACAGACTGGCAATGAAGAAATGAGTTGAGAGTTGGAGAAGTCCACACTGGACCTCCACTCAACGGAATTCACTTATTGCCAGGGAAAGGATGAAAAGCAGGGAAACTTTACAGGCGATGCTTCACAATTGATCAACAATTAAAGTTTGTCTGTGACAAAAGATATCAGACTTGGTCTCTGTTTCAAGAACAATCTTGCTTTTGGCCCTTCACGATTCCTTTCTGTTCTTTCTCTTCTTTAAACCCTCTCTCCTACAAAGGTGTGCACATCAGGGCCATCTGTGTGTCACTGCTGGTGTGCACTCTCTGAAGAAGACTGGACCCCCTGCCACTTCTTGTTATTCAAACTCTGTCTTCTCCCTTACAATAGGTAACTGCTGCTTCTTTCTTCTCCCATGGATATTGTTTTTTCTCTTCCATGATATTGTTCCTTCCAAACCACAACTTCTTTTCCCTGCCACATGCCCTACTGTGATCATGCTACATTTTTCTCCCCCTTCCCCTTACTACCTGATCAGTGGGTCTGCAGTTTTCATTGATCTTGTTTGTTCACTCTGTAGACCGTGTCCTAGACACCAGTCCTATTGATGGCAAATCTGAATCATACATTGTCATGGCCTTTCAGATGACCACAGTATAGTTTTCAGGAAAGAAATGACATGTTTGTGTTAAGTGCCTTATGAGGGTTGGGGCACTTGGCTAGCCAGGTCAGTCATTAGAGCATGCAACTCTTGATCTCAAGGTCATGAGTTTGAGCCCCATGTTGAGAATAAAGATTACTTTAAAAACAGAAAGCCCTATGAAGACGAATAGAGGTCTGTGACAGTTCAGTAGAGATATCACTTATGATTGGAGCAACCTGGGAGGGCTTCATGGAAGAGGTAACATTGGGGCAGGGAAATGAAGATATTTATCTCTCATTTTGTCACTGGGATTTAGTTGGCTAACTTCACTTGGCACTTGATTGTTGGTAAATACTTAAGAAAAAAAGAAGGAAAGGCAAAGAAGAAGGAAAGAAAATCCAGAGAGAGGGACGCAAGAACCAAGGGGACAGGAAGTAGCAAGACAAAGAACTGGTAGAAAGATCTAAAAAAACAGGCTTAGAAAATGAGAAATACAACCCTGGAAAAAAATTCTTTTTAATATGTAATTTTTACATAAAAGTTGTAGGCCTGGGAGTCACAAGTTGACTTGCAATCCTGCCTCTGAAACTCACCAGCAGTGTGATCTTAGATAAATTACTTCACTCTCGGGGCACCTGGGTGGCTCATTCAGTTAAGCAACTGCCTTTGGCACAGGTCATGATCCCAGGGTCCAGGGAATCTGGCCACATAAGGCACCTTGCTCAGTGGGGAGTCTACTTCTCTCTCTGCCTCTGATCTTCCCCCTGATCCTGCTCTCACCCAACTCTTTCTCTCTCAAATGAACAAAAAAATCTTAAAAAAAAAAAAAAATATATATATATATATATATATATATATATATATGGCAACTTCTTTTAAGATACGTCTCCAAAGGCAAAGGAAACAAAACTGAAAATGAACTTTTGGGACTTCAACAAGATCAAAAGCTTCTGCACAGCAAAGGAAATGGTCAAGAAAACAAAGAGGCAACCCAGAGAATGGGAGAAGATATTCACAAATGACACTACAAAGGGATGATATCCAAGATCTTTAAAGAACTCCTCAAACTCAACACACACAAAACAGATAATAACATCAAAAAATGGGCAGAAGAGGCAGAAGTCAAGATGGCAGAGAAGTAGCAGGCTGAAACTACTTCAGCTGGTAGGAGATCAGCTAGATAGCTTATCTAAAGATTGCAAACACCTACAAATCCATCGGCATATCGAAGAGAAGAAAAACAGCAATTCTAGAAACAGAAAAACAACCACTTTCTGAAAGGTAGGACTGGCGGAGAAGTGAATCCAAAGCGACAGGAAGATAGACCCCAGGGGGAGGGACTGGCTCCCAGCAAACAGCAGAGCAACGGAGCACAAAATCAGGACTTTTAAAAGTCTGTTCCACTGAGGTACATCGCTCCAGAGGCTAAACTGGGGTAAAGCCCACGCAGGGTCAGCATGGCCTCAGGTCCTGCAGGGTCACAGAATGATCAGGGGTGTCTGAGTGTCACAGAGCTTGCAGGTATTAGAACAGAGAAGCCGGCTACAGAGACAGAGCTGACAGTAAGCTCACAGGTTGGGGTTACCTTGAACCGGTCGCAGGCTGGGTGAGCTCGGAGTGGGGCCGGAGGTCAAGCAGACAGGAGATACTGGGCACTGTTCTCTGAGGGCACACTGAGGAGTGGGGCCCCGGGCTCTCGGCTCCTCCGGGCTGGAGACAAGGAGGCCACCATTTGTATTCCCACCCTCCAGAACTCTATAGAAAGCGCTCAGGGAACAAAAGCTCCTGAAAGCAAACCTGAGCAGATTACTCAGCTCGGCCCCTGGTAAGGGGGGGGGTTGCAATTCTGCCTGGGGCAAAGATACTTGAGAAGCACTACCACAGGCGCCTCCCCCAGAAGATCTATAAGAAATCTGGCCATGACCAAGTTCACCTACCAAGGAGTGCAATTTCAGTACCAAGGAGAGCAGCAGAATTCCAGAGGAGGAGAAAGCAAAGCACTGAACTCATGGCTTTCTCCCTATGATTCTTTAGTCTTGCAATTAATTTAATTTTTTTTCTTTTTCATTTTTTTTCTCCTCTTCTGCTAAAATTTTTTTAAACTTTTACCCTTTTCTTTTTTAACGTTTTTTAACTAACGTTAATGGTTTTAACGTTTATCTAATATATATATATATTTTTTTTTCTTTTTTATACTTTTCCTTCTTCGTTTTCTTTTTTAAATTCTTTTCTTTTCTTTCGTTCTTTCTGAAACT
Organism: Mustela nigripes; assembly: GCF_022355385.1. NCBI lineage: Eukaryota > Metazoa > Chordata > Mammalia > Carnivora > Mustelidae > Mustela > Mustela nigripes. The sequence goes on from NW_026739562.1 coordinate 1,390,965, forward strand.
CTTTTTATCCCCTTTCTCCCCCCTCACGATTTGGGATCTCTTCCGATTTGGTTAAAGCATATTTTCCTGGGGTTGTTGCCACCCTTTTAGTATTTTACTTGCTCCTTCATATACTCTTACTTAGACAAAGTGACAAGGTGGAAAAATTCACCACAAATAAAAAGAACAAGAGGCAGTACCAAAGGCTAGGGACTTAATCAATACAGACATTGGTAATATGTCAGATCTAGAGTTCAGAATGACAATTCTCAAGGTTCTAGCCAGGCTCAAAAAAGGCATGGAAGATATTAGAGAAACCCTCTGGGAGAGATAAAAAACCTTTCTGGAGAAATAAAAGAACTAAAATCTAACCAAGTTGAAATTAAAAAAGCTATTAATGAGGTGCAATCAAAAATGGAGGCTCTCACTGCTAGGATTAATGAGGCAGAAGAAAGAATTAGTGATATAGAAGACCAAATGGCAGAGAATAAAGAAGTTGAACAAAAGAGGGACAAACAGCTACTGGACCATAAGGAGAAAATTTGAGAGATAAGTGACACCATAAGACGACACAACATTAGAATAATTGGGATTCCAGAAGAAGAAGAAAGAGAGAGGGGAGCAGAAGGTATACTGGAGAGAATTATTGGGGAGAATTTCCCCAATATGGCAAAGGGAACAAGCATCAAAATTCAGGAGGTGCAGAGAACACCCCTCAAAATCAATAATACGCCCACACCCCGTCACCTAATAGTAAAATTTACAAGTCTTAGTGACAAAGAGAAAATCCTGAAAGCAGCCTGGGAAAAGAAGTCTGTAACAAACAATGGTAAAAATATTAGATTGGCAGCATACTTATCCACAGAGACCTGGCAGGCCAGAAAGAACTGGCATGATATATTCAGAGCACTAAATGAGCAAAACATGCAGCCAAGAATACTATATCCAGCTAGGCTATCATTGACAATAGAAGGAGAGATTAAGGGGCGCCTGGGTGGCTCAGCTGGTTGGACGACTGCCTTCCGCTCAGGTCATGATCCCAGAGTCCTGGGATTGAGTCCCGCATCGGGCTCCCAGCTCTATGGGAAGTCTGCTTCTCTCTCTGACCTTCTCCTCTCTCAAGCTCTCTCTCACTGTATCTCTCTCAAATGAATAAATAAAATCTTAGAAGGAGAGATTAAAAGCTTTCAGAACAAACAAAAACTGAAAGAATTTGCAAACACCAAACCAGCTCTACAGGAAATATTGAAAGGGGTCCTCTAAGCAAAGAGAGAGCCTACAAGTGGTAGATCAAAAAGGAACAGAGACAATATACAGAACAGTCACTTTACAGGCAATACAATGGCACTAAATTCATATCTCTCAGTAGTTAACCTGAATGTTAATGGGCTAAATGCCCCAATCAAAAGACACAGGGTATCAGAATGGATAAAAAAAACAAAACCTATCTATATGTTGCCTCCAAGAAACTCATTTTAACCCCAAATACACCTCTAGATTTAAAGTGAGGGGGTGGAAAAGAATTTACCATGCTAATAGACATCAGAAGAAAGCAGGAGTGGCAATACTTATATCAGGTCAATTAGATTTTAAGCCAAAGACTTTAATAAGAGATGAAGAAGGACACTATATCATACTCAAAGGGTCTGTCCAACAAGAAGATCTAACAATTTTAAATATCTATGCCCCCAACGTGGGAGCAGCCAACTATAAAACCAATTAATAACAAAATCAAAGAAACACATCAACAATAATACAATAATAGTAGGGGACTTTAACACTCCCCTCACTGAAATGGACAGATCATCCAAGCAAAAGATCAGCAAGGAAATAAAGGCCTTAAACGACACACTGGACCAGATGGACATCACAGATATATTCAGAATATTTCATCCCAAAGCAACAGAATACACATTCTTCTCTAGTGCACATGGA